>NC_085868.1:5745395-5755395 GCF_034702125.1 Engraulis encrasicolus
TACAAATATGTAAACAATAAACATATTCATACTATATGTTATCTTTTACTACAAGCTATAAGCAACCATTATACTTCATGTTGTATTACATTAATTCTGCTATTATTCACCAATGTTATATAATTCGCTTGTCTAATGTACAGTCAGAAATGAAAATGAATAGGCCTAGGCCAGCCTATAGCAAATTAGGTCGTGAAATCATCATGAAGACACATTTGTATCAACATGCTCTCTATGGAGATGGATAAATGCTCATCCTGCCCAAGTAAGAAATCATAGGCCTGCCTACTACACCTGCCTAAGCACAACAGTCCAAAGCTCCTGTAAGTGATAATGTTGTCATTTGTTGTGGTCGTTGCTGGAGCAAAAAAAAAAGAGAGAGACTGCACTGTTCGTGGCATAGTTCTAGTCTGACGCCCACTCAAGGAGATGCTAGGGTGAGTTTCATTTTGTGTTACAACGATCTGACCGATTTGAAAACAAAGCCACAGACGACTTTTTCAAACTCTAGTCACGCTGCCGTTTATACCGTATTTCAAAACAGGCACATAGACTACTGTACGGATTTCATGTAATATTTCAGCACACTGGACAAGTTCACTCGCAGGCAGCAGGTGCATTGCTTATCAATATCAAAATCTCGGGGCTTACCGAAAGCATAAAGGTTCGCTTGGTGCCCTATCTGGCAAATTAAACCAAGACCAAACAGGTCTTAGGATTGTATTCCTTTTGGCATTAGCTACGTTTCAGTGGAACCGCTAAATATTTTAAAACGCGTATAACTGCTAACCTGTTAGTAGCTGAGGAGGTAACCGCCTGCTGTATCTTGCCCTTCAGGTGGCTAACAAGTGCCGCTGCTTCGCCCATATCGGACGGACACATCACAACTTTCGTCCTCTCCAGCCATTGTTTTTCATCTTTTCAGAAAGTTAAGCCGCTCATTGTTGAAGTAATACTTCGCGACATGCTGTAATATCGTACAGAACCACATTTCTTTTCTAGGATTCTAGGACCTCTCACCACCACGCACACACTAGGCCTACTAGCTCGCGCGTTACGAGGCGGGTTGCCAGGTGTGACTGATTTCTAGTGCCAAAACGCTTGAAACCCGCCTGGAGCCATTACAACATGCGTTATTTGAAACCCACTCAATTTGGCAACACATGGTTAGGCAGACACAGCCTCCACTAGACAACATTTCCACGAGAACTCGGACATTTAGATTTTATTACGCCGTGGCATCAACTTCATAAAGATAATTGATGAAACACTGGATGGATTTCCATGACTTTTCCAAAACTTTTGACCAAAAATACGTTTTCCATAACTTTTCCAGGCCTGGAAATTTGAATTTTCAAATTCCATAACTTTTCCAGGTTTTTCATGACCGTACGAACCCTGAAATCAGCATGCGTTTGTACGAAAAATATAACGATATTGATTCATATTTTCGTCAAAAAAATTAAAATTTGACTACAGATGGCTACTTATACCCTTTTCCTTTCTTTGCTCACTTTACCTGTCAAGCGTCAGTAGGCTACAGCCACCTGGGCCCCCCTGTTCTAAGTGCGACGCAACATAGCCTACACTCAGAGCATTAGTCTGCGCCAGCCAGGCAACCAGTCCAGTAGAGATAGGCTACCTATTGTACAATGCACAGATTTAGCCAAATGTTTAGTTGACAGCAATATCTAACCAGTAGCCGTCTCGCCAAATCGCTGTTCATTTTATGCATCCAAAGTTTACCGTTGGACTGTTGAAACCGAACTTGACCAAAAGCAGATTGACGCATTGCATTTGAAACCCATGCGCTGCCAGCACCATGTTGACATTAGAGGTGTTTAACTCGAATCTTCGAGGTGTCTGGATTGATTGGATCATTCCAAGGAGGGTATCCGGATTAGACGGATCACTCGGATCACTTATTTAAAATAAATAAAAATAAATAATAATAATGTATTTTTTAAAACGTTTCTGCCGTTAAGTGGCTATGCGACTCGCCTTTGTTGTCCCATTTATCAATTCACTTTGATAAATCAAAGAGTAAAGGGGGATTCATACTTGTCGTGACTGGCGCTACCCTCCTTCATACTTCACTCGCGACCTCACTCGCGCCGTCACGTGACCCAAAATGACGTCACACGCCGTGTCGTGAGCTGCCGTGGCGCGACGTCGTGCACCCCAGATATTTTGTAACTTGTCGTGCGCCACCAGCGACCATACAGGTAGGCAGACAAAGCAGGAGTTGCGAAGAGAGGCTACAACTACTGTAGGCTACTACAGAATGGATCATGCATCATTTTGAGGATAATAAAATGTCCTAGAGAGTTATTTTATCTTCTCTCTTAAATGTTGTTCAGTGAAACAATTGTTTACTTTGTTCAGAAGCATGTTGTGTTCGGCGATATATTTAAAAATTCTGCCGCCAGAACAATGCTCTCACATGGTCTTGGAATGATCTGGCAATGTAGGCTACAACAAAAAATATATGTTTCAATGTGGTAAGTCACAAGTCAGACGTTCAGTAGCCCTACAGCAGCCGTGTTTGGCTTTCTATTTTATACATCCGTAGAACTCACGCTGCTAGTTGCGAAAGATACTGCCGTTTCTCTCATGAACAGCAGAGGGCACTTCCGACAATGCGAGCGAAAGCCTTCTGAAGTATGAATAGTCTGTCGCAAGTGATGACGTCATTAATGGTTCTCGCGCCACACGCGACAAAATGCGCACGTGAAGTATGCAGAGCCCTTAAGACAACAAAACCCACTTTATGAATCGTCACAGTTCCTAAACTCATGCTGCGATCCGACCCTGGGTCTCCTCACTAAACATGCGACCACGACTCGAAGAGCCTTTGGCAGCAGTGAAATGGCATGTTCCTGATTTTGCAATAAATAATGTGTGTGTTTGAATTTAAGAAGACTAAAAGTCAAATATTTGGGAGCAGAAGTCTAGTTGAGCAGGGATAGACAGGAGGCGAGCAGCAGATGACAACTCACTTCCGCTGCTGAGTTGTCTTGCGACTCGCACACTCGTGGCAAAAACAAAACTTAAGCAATGATCCGATCCATAGAGGATTCGCTGCTACCAACAACTCAGTCAGGATTCGTCTCACTGAGTAGCCGAGGGCGCCGTTGCTGACTCGGACGAGGGGAGTGACCGCAGTGGCTTTCAAGTCTGTACGCTGTAACATAGTGAGTGATAGTAGAGTCACGAGAGTAGCCTACAGACTGAGATGTAAAAGCGTTGGCAGAGCACTGTTAACATTTAGAAATGTAGACCTCAACAGAGTCAGAAGCACACACATAAGGAGTGGGGATCTGCGACTCAATTGGCCACAACAGGCAGGACGGATCAAACAGGCTCGATGAATGATGAGGCGGGAGTTGGTTCCGTTTTACTCAGTGAGTGTTCGTGTTTCACATACTAGAGAGATTAGAGAATGCTGTTGTAGTCAACTAACGAGGATATATTCCGGTTTCACAATTTCTCGCGCTGTAACTGCCATTTTGTTGACATTGGCGAATCAATGCATGACAGCCATCCGGTCTGTCCGGATGAGGTCTTGATCCAGCTCTCCAAACGGATCATCTGGGTTTTAATCAGCTCTAGTTGACATTAGAAGTCCGATTGGTATTCATTTCGTACCAAGGGTAAAACTCTTAGTAATTTTATATGAACAAGACAATCTCTTGCCCTAACCATTATTCTGTGCATCGTTGTGAAGCATATCGTCAAATAGGCACCGCTTGTCAAAAGACGGATGACCATTGATTGGCTGATGACAGCATCCAAAACTTAGCCTACAGGTTGTTCGTCAAATCACCCTTCATTTCTTTAGATTCAAGTGGTGTTGTCGGGTGACCAGAGAGAACAACCAAAGTTTTCCTGATGAGACTGTAAAACCGAACACAAATAAAAGCAGAGCAACGATCCGCAATTGACTGTTGTGTTTTGTGTGTGTTTTGTGGCATTGTTGTGAAGCATAATGGCCGCATTCAGGTTAAGTGAAAATAAATAAACAAATAAATAAATAAATAGCCTAAATAGGCCAATAGGCTACGGTAATATTTTAGTTGACTAAAATTATTTTAGATTTCGTCGACTAAAATTGTATGAATTTTAGTCGACTAAAACTAGACTAAAACAAAAATGATTTAGATGACTAAATTGTGACTAAAACTAAAATTACATTTTAGTTTTAAATTAAAAATTCCTGTCTGTCAGAATGGAACACTGAATTTTGTTTATGTTGGCTTCGCTTCGCTTGTTTTACTTGGCATACGGTAAGTCACTCACATACTTGCAGAGATTTCAAAAGTAAAATTAGGTAAAAGTAAACAAAAGAAACAGTTTCCTTCCAACAGGCAACATATCCGAGTAACCAGACCTGTACACTTTTTTTAGATCAGCTGACTGCACTGTTTAGATCAAATTTGTAGGTTCCTCTTAGGTTAGTGTTTTTTCAATAACAACACTGTTTATCTACCTCATAAGGTACAATTGAATAAATAACTGGTCTAACAGCTCTGTAATATCATGTGCTAGTGTTATACTTACACCATAAATGTACTTTTACTTTGGCCACTGTAGCGAATAGTAGTAGAGTTGCCCCACTAGGACTCAACTTATACATTTGCTCATGCATCCCAGGTACCTCAAGAGAAGTGCAAGGTAGCCCTGAAAAAGTAGTTCAATCTAGTATAATAGAACCACAACTGTACTTAGCATGTTAAAAGTGCACTCCTACGTTTTGTGCTAAGAAAATATGCTTATATAAAGTGTACTTAAAATTAGATGTAATTAAGTTGGTGTCCAAGAAAGTACACTTAGCCAACCATACTTAAAGTGGATTTGGAAGATGTTTGGCTAAAGTGTATGTAGAGGACTATAAGTCACGCTTTTTTGGACTTTAAGTCACACTTTTTTCATGGTTTTGCTGGACATGCGAAGTATACTCTGGTGCGACATTTATATGTTTTTTTTTAACCACAGAAGAGCACTACCTATGTGCGCAAATATGTTGTGTTGCCTAATACCATTGAAAGAAAAAATGTTACAACTTACCACAACAACAAAAAATAGCAGTACAACAATGACGACTGAATAGAAATATGACACCCAAAAGAAGTTCATACTGCTGAATTCAAGCTGAAAGTAATTAAATATGCAGCCGAAAATGGCAATAGGGCAGCTGAACGAAAGTTTGGATGCAATGGAAAACTGGAGGACTGGAGAAAAGCAGAGGAAAATTTGCATGTCATGAAAAAAAAAGCTATCTGAAGGTTAAAGTGGTAGTTCGCTATTTTAGACATTAAGCCTTGTTTGTGTGACTTCTGGGGTGAAGTAGAGATGTTCTCATCACAATTTTGACATTTGGTGCTGAACGGAGCATTTGGGTATTCAAGACTGCAGCCCCCCCACCTTTACATTGACTCCAATGAAGCACTCAAGCAATCGATCATAAAATGGCATTAAACTTTTGTTTGCAGAGACATGAAACTCACCGAGTGGTCAGAGGTGGGCAGCGAGACATTGGCTCGAAAATCACTGCGAAATACGCTTCCAGAGAAGATATATTCATTATTGTCCGTCTTCATTGATTGTATTGGTTTGACTAGTATTACTCCGCGCGACCGGAAATGGGGGTGCGTTTGTTTACGTTACTATCTATGGTTTGTATGCAAGCTGTAGTTTTTGTAGCCAGTCCCGCTCAAAGATAGCCGTTCTACCTCGCTCCTTGATGTCTACATAAACAACACACTATCGCTACCTACTGGCTGGATGTCTACTGCTATTCAACGGCGTCTGGGGAAAATAGGTCTGCCAAATGCTAAACAACAGTTAGAAGGCATATTTCGCTGCCATTTTCGGGTCAATTTATCGTTGTCTACCACTGACCACACGGTGAGTTCCATGTCTTCTCAAACAAAAGTTTAATGCCATTTTATAATCGATTGCTTGAGTGCTCTATTGGAGTCAATGTAAAGGTGGCGGGGCTGCAGTCTTGGATACCCAAATGCTCCGTTCAGCACCAAATGTCAAAATTGTGATGAGAACATCTCTACTTCACCCCAGAAGTCACACAAACAGGGCTTAATGTCTAAAATAGCGAACTACCACTTTAAATGCCCACGTCTAGAAGAAGAGTTGAATACTCGAACAATGCGCGTGCTGCGGGTTGAGGGCTGTCTAGTTATGGCTCCATGGCATTGCCAAAGAAATGATTAGGACTTTTTGCTGAAGTCCAAGACTTCGTGGATTTATCACGTCATGCAGCGCAATCGCCTCTCTATTCGAGCACGAAGGTCTGTGTCAAAGACAGTCCACCGACTTCCAGATGAAAATCGATAATTTCCGTGAGTTTCTGACAAACCAAATAGCCGAGCACAACGTACGTGACACTATCATACACAGCATGGATGAATTCACGTTTGATATCCCCATGGGCTGAAGTGTCTCAGAAAAGAGGGTAAAGAAAGACTGTGAACTGCGCGCTGTGGAGACGGAACAAAGTTGCCTCGCTCCCACGGTCCAATTGCAATGCCGAAAATGTAATGTTGTCCTGACTACAGGGCAACATGGCGCGTTATCACTGTTATCACTGTTATCTCTGTTATCACTGTTATCTCTGCTTCTTCTTTTTCTTCTTGTGGTTTTATGGTGGTTAAGGTGGTACCAGCTTAGTTGGTGCAATACCACCACCTCTGAATGCATTATCACTGCTCTCAGATGCTCTTTTATAATGCCGTCTTCGAGCTGTAACCACGCACCAGTTATCAGAACAAAGATTCCATGGCTAGAATAACCTTTGAAAAATGTGCGACTTTTAATCTGGTGCGGCATATATATGTTTTTTTCATCTTCATAATGCATTTTTTGGCCGATGCGACTTAAACTCCGGAGCGACATAGCGTAAAAACAAAATACGGTAATAGTGTTTGCAATAACATATTGCAATTGTATTTTCTTAAAGTGCACTATGAATATACTTCACCCAAATGTCTTCCAAGTGTGATTTTATAAAGTGCGCTTTAAAGTAAATCACTTTAAAATGTTGCTATTATACTTTTTCTAAGTGGACTATGATTATACTCACCCAAATATCTTCAAAGTGTGCTTACACAAAGTGCATTTAACCATCATGCACCATCATGCATGTCTCATCATGCCATGCACTTCTTGGAGCAAAATTTTTCAAACAGAAAGCCATTTACCTCGAAGGAATATCTTTGGTTTGCATGAAAATATTAGTCGTTGTTATATTCTGCGTTTATTGTAGGGGTTTTTAAAATGTAAAGTGGTACAGAAAAAAATGACCATATTCCCACTGTCATGACGATGGTGAGAAAGTAGTATTTGACCAAATAAAGAACGGTGGTTGAAGGTAAGTGACAAAGCATAGGAGGTAAGGGTGGTACAAGGTCTAATAGGAGTAATATGTGTATCTGACATCCAGCCCCGCCGACAGGGGGGGACTAAAGGGCTTTTTGTCCCGGGCCCTGGGAATTCTGGAATAGAGGGGGGCCCATAACTGGGCCCCCATGACGTTGGGCTCAATTATGATACGTTCACTTCAAAATGTGTTGTTTTTTAGGGTAGAAAAGTGCTTTATTTGCATTCAAACAATTAGGCCCTACTTATAGATGTTTGTCTTCATTGCCCTTGAAAAAACGGCCAATAACCCCCTATCACCCCTATTCCAAAATGGATTGGTCTTTCTAGAAAAAAAGACGACAGCATTCGATAAGTGGTCAGTGTGCGCGAGCCAGTTAGTAAACATGCACAAGTCAGGAGCGCAGAAAAAGAAGGAAAAACGAAAAAGAGAAGAAGAAGCCAAAAGGCTGAGGGGTTCTCTGGCTAAATATTTCAGGAAAGACTGGAATGATGTAGCAGGCACCAGTAAAAGCAGCTGTGCAGCAGATCCAGGTAAGACACGGCAAACTTTTTCCAGCCCCGTCGTCAAGTAGCCTAACATTGGCACAGGAGGCCGTGAGCAAGTCACACGGGATTCAGTAGGCTATCAGAGAGACAGTGGGTATCGAATAATTTGATTACCACAACGGCTTAATAACAATGTGTTTCATGCGCCTTAGTAATTGAATATGCGCATTACTCTGCAATTATGTGTCCAAATCAAAAGTTTCAGGCAGGCACGCGCACGCCAATCAGGCTGAATTGATATGAGAATCATCCCCGGTCAGCTGAATTACAGCCGGTGTAACTCGACTCTGGTTTAAACTTATTTCGTTTAAAATAAGCCAGTGGCATGTCAACGTGTGAAATTGACATTTAGATAGCCTAGAATTGAATGTAACGAATGGGTTATAACGGTGTCGTTTTGGGGTAATCTGTAACTTTCGGTTCTGATTGCGGTGAACTTGACACTCGCAAGATGAATGTGCTCCGCCTTGTTCCCCTCTCTGGAAGTTCAGCGGACATACAGGCGTCCTTGACATGATTCTCCTTGGTCAAGTGAAAATGGTCGATGTGATGAAAAATGTGCTATTCATGAGCTTAAGTAATACAATAGCGTGGATTTTACTGTGATAGCATTTTGAAAACAATAACTCCACTCAGTCCATAGCCTATCCGTAAGGTTGTAGCCTAAATAGGCCTAAGTTTTTGTTTATCCGTTATAAATGGGCTTGTCATCCCGACGTGGTGTGTTTTGGAGCTGCACAAGGGAATTACGTGGTTGTGGTTGGGCGTTTAACTATTTTGTGTAGGGGACCGTCAGGGATGAGGGGGTGGGCTTTTTTGGTGTTGGGAGGGGGGGCCCATTGAGAAAATGTTGTCCCGGGCCCAGCCAAACCTGTCAGCGGCCCTGCTGACATCTCTGTAGCACTGTAAATGTCAGTTGTACTATACATGCATATCACTTATGTGACTTGTGTCCAATGTACAAGCACTGAGAAACACTATGAATTATAGTAAAACTTGTTATTTCATGTAATTGGGAGTATACTGTTAATGTACTTCAAGCATACCTTGTTAATACATTTACAATGCTTAATATGATGTACTTTTTTACAGACTTAAAATGTTCTAATGTAGTCCAAAGAAGCATGGAGTTAATATACATTGAACTTCAAGTAGCAATAAAATGTCATAGAAGTATACTCCAACACAGTCTTTATACCATACGGATGCATGAAAAGTATGTTTGGAGCATAATTTCAAAAGTATGCTTGTAGTGCACTTAAAGCTGTCCAAAAGCGATGCCAATTTAGCACACTCACTGTGTTGCAAGTGTGCTGAAGTACTGCTTTAGTAGTGCTCCAGCGCACTAATAGTGCAATGAAGCGCACTTTAAATCTCCGAAAATAGTACACTTTGTACTAAGTATAGTCATCAAAAGTACACTTTAAGTAGGCCTATATGCGTTTTTCACCTGGGAGAGATAGAATGACTGGGGGGAAATACATTAAAACGTAAAGAAAAGGAGTAGAGCTAAAACAAGAAGAGTGAACAATAGAGGAAAAAATAGATGTGGAAAGATTATGTAGAAAGAATGGGGGTAGAGATAAGATAAGTAAAGAGAAACAGAGAGTGAAAATAGATTAGGATGATTAAGATTATGGATACAGAGACATGATGACAATAGGAGAGAAGAGAGAGGAAAAGAGAAAGAGATCAGAGACAAGTAGGGGGAGCACGTTTGAGTTCAGAGAGAGAGGGAAGTGGGCTATATGTGAGCAGAGAGAGAGAGAGAGAGAGAGAGAGAGAGAGAGAGAGAGAGAGAGAGAGAGAGAGAGAGAGAGAGGACAGGATCAGAAATGAAAGGAAGGGAGAGAGAGGTTCAGAATGTGAGTGAGAAATATAGAGAGAGAGGTTCAGAAAGAAAGTGGGATAGAGAGAGGGAGAGCGACTTCAAAGCCACATCTAAAGAGATAGAGTCAAGTAGAGTTCAAATAGAGAGGGAAAACTCTTAGAGAGAGAGAGAGAGAGAGAGAGAGAGAGAGAGAGAGAGAGAGAGAGAGTGTGTTAAAGTAAAAAA
>NC_085868.1:5772895-5785395 GCF_034702125.1 Engraulis encrasicolus
TCCCCAAAATATCTCGACTGATCCCCAAGAGTCCAAGAGGGCCATAGGACATTCCCAAAAAACACAAGGATCCTCGGGTAGGAAGATATGAGACTGATGTCAATGTGACATTAGCACTACTTTCCTACAAATACTGTACAGTTTTCCTAGATTCCTACAACTTAAAAGACAGTCATAGATAAATGTGGCCCATATGTTATTCATACACAGGAGATAAGTGTTGTAAATTAATCGCCTTCGAGACTGACCGTTTCGATGGTTAATGTCTTTTTTGGCCAAGCTATAGCACGCACTGATGAAGGCTTGATAGCCAATACGCGTTTGCTTTTTGGACATGGTGGCAGGCACGTGCACTCCAATACGGCAGGGGAGGCACGGCCTCACCAGCTCCAGATGAGAATGATGAGATGCAGTAAATGTGAATAATAGTAACAATAACAGCTATAGGCTTCACTTCCGGTGCGCCTGGTGTAAGGCTGCAAGTTGAGTAGCTCCGTGTTTGTCTCTGTTTTTCGTCTTTTTGTGCTTTTTCAACTTGTCTCTTTTTTCAACCCTGAACACCACAAGGTGTCTTAAATTATATCCTATGGATATGAATAAGTTTCGAGTTCATCCGGACAACGTGAGGCTTACATACTCAAGGAATCAGCTGATGGCACTTCGCAAGTCTCCGTGCGCTCTGCCAGCCAATATTCCGAAGGACTTGTTTTGTTTTCGTGGAAGGCGTTCTGGAGCGGCCGTGCGGATTAAGCGTCGGGAAAACAAGTGGAGATGTAAGCCCCCTGTTCCAGCGATTATTATGGGAAATGTGAACTCTCTAGCCAATAAAACGGACGAGCTGGCTGCTCTGGTTAGGGATCAAAGGGAGTACCGTGAAGCCAGCTTGATCTGTCTAACTGAAACATGGCTGAACAACAACATCACTAATGCTGAAGTCGAACTTCCCGGCTTCAGTATGGTAAGAGTGGACCGTGATTACAAACTTGCGGGAAAGAAGAGGGGAGGAGGGCTGTTGGTCTACATCAACGAGAGATACTGCAATCGAGGGCATGTTACTGTAAAGGAGACTTTTTGCAGTAAGGATTTGGAATTGGTCGCTGTGAGTCTGCGACCGTATTATCTCCCGAGGGAATTCACGCACGCCATTGTGATCTGCGTCTACATTCCGCCGCGGGCTCTCCCAGACACAGCGTGCGACATCATCCACACTACAGTTGCCAGGCTGCAAACACAGCACACGGACGCCTTTTTTGCAATTTCGGGCGATTTCAACCATGTCACTCTAAATTCCACACTGACAAACTTTTATCAGCACGTGGACTGCGCTACAAGAAAAAACAGGACAATTGATCTTCTATACACAAACGTGAGGGATGCATACAACGCTTCCCCCCTTCCCCCACTGGGCTCCTCTGACCACAACATCATACAGCTACAGCCTGTGTACAAACCAAGTGTACAACGGCTCCCCATCACAACACGCACTGTCAGAGTGTGGAGTCTTGAGGCAGAAGAGGCTCTAAGAGACTGCTTTCAGTCCACACACTGGAGTGTACTGCAGGAGAGTGAAAACCTGGAGGAAATCACTGACTGCACAGCTGACTACCTCAATTTTTGTATGGATGTCGCAGTCCCAACCAAGACTGTGCGCTGCTTCCCCAACAACAAACCCTGGGTGACTAGGAGGGTGAGAGAACTCCTAAACAGCAAGAAGAGGGCCTTCAAGGAGGGCAACACTGAGGAGTTGAGGAGTACCCAGAGAGAACTGAAGAGAGAGCTGAGGGCTGCTAAGGAGGCGTATGGGAGGAAAGTGGAGAGGAAGATGGAAAGCAACCCAAGGCAGTTATGGCAGGGCATCAGAGCGATGACCGGTTTTGGCGCCAAGAGTGGAGGGGCTGAGGGCAACAAAGACAGAGCAGATGAGCTTAATCTGTTTTACAACAGATTTAATTGCCCATCTGTAGACTGCACGGCTAGTGGCACAACTCCCACCACGCAGTGCCCCCCTCCCCACTCTCCCACCACTGAAGACATCTCAACACCTTTGGTCTGTGCAGCCCTCACCTCACCCATCCCCCCTCAGCCCCCAGCACTCACACTGGACCCTCCTCCTCCTCCTACCTCCTCTGAATTCCCCTGTACCTCCCCCATCCCCCCTCTCCCCCCAGCTTTGACACTGGACCTCCCTCCTCCTCCTCCCTCCTCTGAAGTCCCCTGCACCTCTTCCATCCCCCCTCTCCCCTCAGCTTTCACACTGGACTCCCCTCCTCCTTCTCCCACCTCCTCTGAAGTAACCTGCACTGACACACCTACACTGATGGAACCTCTCCCCACCCATCCCCCACCACAAACGGAGCAGCCACCCCCCACCATTACGACAGGACAAGTTAGGAGCGCACTGCGGAGGCTTAAGCCGAAGGCCAACGGACCTGATGGGGTCAGCGCCAGACTCCTCAGGACCTGTGCAGAAGAGCTAGCTGAGCCACTGCAACACATCTTCAATAAGAGTCTGCATGCGGGTAAGGTGCCTACACAGTGGAAAACCTCATGCCTCATACCTGTACCCAAAAAGCCACACCCCAAAGAACTAAACGACTACAGACCGGTAGCCCTCACATCCCATATAATGAAGACATTCGAGCGTGCGCTTCTGCTCAACATACTGAAACCCCAAGTTCACCACGCACTAGACCCACTACAATTTGCCTACCAGGAGAAGGTGGGAGTTGAGGATGCTATTCTGTATCTGCTGCACAGAGTGCATTCTCACCTGGACAAAGGAAGCAGTGCTGTTAGAATCATGTTCTTTGATTTCTCCAGCGCCTTCAACACAATACAGCCACTACTGTTGAGAAACAAACTACTGCAGATGGGTGTGGAGACTGGGCTGGTGAACTGGATCACAGACTACCTCACAGGAAGGCCCCAGTTCGTCAGACTAGGTGACCTCACATCAGAGACTGTAGTCAGCAGCACTGGAGCTCCACAAGGAACGGTGCTTTCCCCCGTGCTGTTCACCCTGTACACCACTGACTTCAACTACAACACGAAGACCTGCCACATGCAAAAGTTCTCGGATGACACGGCCATTGTTGGATGCATCAAAGATGGGCAGGAGGGGGAGTACAGGGGACTGGTGGAGAACTTTGTCAAATGGTGCAGAACCAACCAGCTGCGGCTGAACACCACCAAAACCAAAGAAATGGTGATTGACTTCAGGCGAACCACCCCACCCCTGGTGCCTGTCTCTATCGAGGGGGAGACTGTGGAGACAGTCTCCACATACAAGTACCTGGGTGTTCACCTGGACTCTAAACTGGACTGGTCTGCCAACTCACATGCACTGTACAAGAAAGGCCAGAGCAGACTCTACTTTCTGAGAAAGCTGAGATCTTTCAATGTCTGCAACAGACTCCTGCAGATGTTCTACCAGTCTGCCATGGCCAGTGTGCTCTCCTTTGCTGTGGCATGCTGGGGTGGCAGCATTAGGAAAAGAGATGCTGGACGGCTCGACAGGCTGGTGAGGAAAGCAGGGTCTGTTGTAGGCACAGAACTGGACGCCCTCACAACCACAGCCGACAAGAGGACACTTGGCAGATTGGACTCTATTTTGGACAACGACAAGCACCCACTGTACCCAGTCCTCAACAACCAGAGAAGCCTGTTCAGCTACAGACTGCGCGCCATCTCCTGCAAGACAGACAGGCTGCGGAAGTCCTTTGTACCCAGGGCCATTCAGCTTTTCAACATTGCACAGAAGGACACACAAAGAGAGATCATCATAGGGGACTGGACTGCATAAACAGATCCCACTCCTGCATACTCTTTTTACCTGGACTCTCTACCCTTCGACTCCTTTTCAGCGGAATGCACAGCTGAGTGTGTGTGTGTGTGTGTGTGTGTGTGTGTGTGTGTGTGTGTGTGTGTGTGTGTGTGTGTGTGTGTGTGTGTGTGTGCGTGTGTGTGTGTGTGTGTGTGTGTGTGTGTGTGTGTGTGTGGGTAGATACTCAGTTTGCGATGTGTGTAACCCCCCTGACTACTGATACTCCTGGACTATGTACACTTTATTTTTGGTGTGTGTGTGTGTGTGTGTGTGTGTGTGTGTGTGTGTGTGTGTGTGTGTGTGTGTGTGTGTGTGTGTGTGTGTGTGTGTGTGTGTGTGTGTGTGTGTGTGTGGAGTGACACAGGGGGTGACTTGTGTTTAACCCCCCATCTCTTTTTCTAAGGAATACAATGGACATTGTTCTAGGAAAGAGACTATGGACACTCCTGGACACTTTATGGCCACCTTGTCTTGGCTACTATGTGCCACTTAGCTAAGGCACATGTGAACACTGTGGACACTTTACACTTTATATTTTTGGTGTGTGTGTGTGTGTGTGTGTGTGTGTGTGTGTGTGTGTGTGTGTGTGTGTGTGTGTGTGTGTGTGTGTGTGTGTGTGAGAGAGAGAGAGAGAGAGATGCCTTGGCAATAAGTATGCAACAGCGAGCTATATATGATTATTTTATTTTATGTGTAAATATGTGTGTTATGTCTTGTGGACAATGTCTTTATGTCTTTATTTATGTGTGTATGCTACTTGACACCTTAATTTCCCCCTGGGATCAATAAACGATACTCTACTCTACTCTCTACTCTATTGTTTTCGAGCATCTGCACCATAACTACCATTTGAGCAGTATTTAAACAGTTTCACTCATTTTCAATCATTTCCGTGGCCAAAATCGTAATATTTGCCCATTTCATGTCAAATTGCTCCGAATACGCTGAATTTGGGCCAACTCTGAACTGGCCTCACCCCGGATTGCGCAATCCCTCGTTAACAAACTTGAGCGCATGCGCCATGTTGCTCGTTCTGTGAATGCAACCTGGTAATATTGTATTAAACGTTTTTATACACTTAATAGAAGTATGTATGGTGTGCCCTCATTTCCTGATATTTTTAAAATATTTTCTACGTGTGATTATCATTTCTTTACTCTGGACGCTTTTGCATAACGCCCACTGAAAGATACAATGTGCGGCGAGCAGTAGCCTGGCCGCAGACTCTTTCTGGTGTTGAGAGTCTTGCTGGACAGTTACGTCATAGCGAATCTCACGTCATAGCGAATCATAGCGAAGTTCACAAGTCAGTCGGTGTTGTTGGCTAGCTTGTTCACTTCGACTGCTACAAGTGGATTTCATAACGAAACTAAGAGCATCCTCAAAGTTGGATTTCCAAGGGGAAAATATGTGATACATAATGGAGGACCGACAGAGCTGAAGGGTTTACTGCAGGTGACCGGTCAGAGGATTATAACTACCCGATCATTTCAAAGTGAGTGGTACAACAGAAAATATTTGTTGTTTCCCCTGTGTCTTGTTTGCAACCGGCGAGAATGTGTGGAAGACCATTCGCATGGGATTTTACGACTTAACAATTTACTAAGGACTAAGGAGCCTCGCGAAACACAAATCCTCGCGGCTACTCATATTCAATGCCAGATTGCTTTGGACGTTTGGGGCGACGTTTGGGGCTTTGGATGAACAGCACCGGCTAAAGTAACATTAGCATGCACAACGCCCCTCAACGCTTTCACAAAGTGAAGGAAAAGAGCGGCGCATGGACCTGATGTAGGCAGGTAAGACCAATTTCCTGTGTGTGAAGCCTGTGTTTGTGAGACCCGTGGGGAGAGAGAGAATCCTCCGTGATTCTGTTAGCTTTTGTGACGGGCACCAGATTCTCATGTGCCCGGTAACTGTTTGTAAAGTTGAGTACAGGGTACCGTTGAGGTAAATCAAATATACCCGTGTAACTACAAGACTCTGATTTAATTCCAAGGTGTAGGCATAACAGAAATGACAGTCCCAAAATATTTGGTGACCATATCGAAGCGTAATATCTGTTTACGTTGACATTCGCTTCCTGCCACACCTTTGTCCCACATCGCTTGTCGTAGCCTCGTACAAGTAGATGTAGGCCTACATTTGCACGAGAATCCAGTGCGTATCACAAAAGCCATCACACCGGTTTGTTCGCCGTGGTGCTCAGCGGTCTATATGACACCATGTTACAGGCTACTGGTTCACCAGGATACTCTTTTCCCATCTCCTCTCCTCTCTTCTCCTCTCCCTCTCCTCTCCTCTCCTTGAGCTCCTCTCCACTCCTCCTTTCTCCTCTCATCTCCTCTCTCTTCTCCTCCCCTCTCCTCCTCTCTCATCTCCTCTCTCCTCTTCTCTCCTCCTCTCCTCCCCCTCTCTCCTCTCCTCTTCTCTCCTCTCCTCTCCTCTCCTCTGCTCTGCTCTGCTCTGCTGTCCACATTGGTGCTGAGTGGTTTATGTGAGACCACTGTTTGAATCCTGTGTGTGTGTGTGTGTGTGTGTGTGTGTGTGTGTGTGTGTGTGTGTGTGTGTGTGTGTGTGTGTGTGTGTGTGTGTGTGTGTGTGTGTGTGTGTGAGAGAGAGAGGGAGAGAGAGAGATCTAATAGCATTTTCTCTGCGGAAATGCAGTATGTCAAAATATGTAGGCCTACCTTATGTTAAGAAAGCTGCTACGACTATGGAACTTGTCGGTAGGCCTATTTGGCAATTATTTATTTGAAAATCTGATATCGAAAAAGTTGCCTCACCAGCCATAAATCCCAGCGCACGTTACTGCATGGTGGTAATATAAATAAATAATGAGACGCAGTTTGTGAGTGCGGATTTTTCTTCCTTAAGTTGATACATTTTATCGTGCACCCAAAGACTTTCGTTTTTCCAAGAAGTTGAGCGCGTCCTTTGCCAAAATTTGCAGCTTAATAGTAAGACAAGTGCATAATTTACTTATAGCTGCACATGCTCTATTTTTGCAGACTAGCGTGCAGCCCTTTCATGTAGATTAAATCACTAGCGATCCCATTCACTATTTGCTGAAAAAGCTAAACTAAGTCAGTTACATAACTAACAGATTAAGACTTGGTCATTGCTACGTCACTGTCAATACGGTTACTGTATAACAGTAACCTCTGCATGACTTAGTTGCAAGTTTTCAAAGTCAGTGAGAGCTTTCTTAACACCACCTAGAAACACCACCTCCTGGGCTCCATACTTAAGCCACAGTAGCAAGTGAGCAGTGAGGGATAACGGCCGACGAGGTGACCAGTTTCACAAAAGGGTCATTTCTACTTCCCGTTTTCTATCCGACACAGCACAACTCAGACACCACGTGTTGCTTTTCGATTGGGCACGACACAGCTTGACTCAGCTCGAAAACCAGTCAGCTGGCTGAAGCGAGCTGAGCGGATCTTTCGCTGCCGTGTCAGCTAGTCCTCATCGGGGAATCAAAAGATAATCATGGCTGCCACCAGATCTCTTGGAATGCTCTTTAGTTTGACACTATACTACACTATATATTATATTGCACAGCCGGGTTTTATGTGGAAAAATGCCTAAAGTTACTAGCGAGGCTGAGGCTTAGAACTCTGGCGACGTGCGCAGCACAGTAAGATATCAAGATGTCACGATACCGCCAGCATTCCGAACAAAGATTCTGTGTGTGCCAACTGACACGCGTCCCACACACTTGACCAGTTCCACAGAATTAATGGTCACCCCATCAGCCAATCAGGAAAGATAATTCCTTTGCAAAGGCCGATAAGAAAAGTAAATGTCGAGCCCTGAATAGTGGTGCTGCAGCTGCATGTTTTTAAATCATATTTATGTAGATGACATGAAGGTCAACACTATAAAGCCAACAATTCTTACTACACGTGGATCCTCTTAACACAGATGTACGTTCCTTGTATTATGCATTCGGCCTTTTGGCCTTATGCAGTCGCACAGGTGCTGCATACCTTGTTTATTCATTTTTTACTTCACTTTCACAGAGTGCAGACATTCATCACGAACCTCTAAATAAAACACACACATAAACACACACACACACACACACACACACACACACACACACACACACACACACACACACACACACACACACACACACACACACACACACACACACACACACACACACACACACACACACACACACACACACACACACAGGAGTCAGGGCCGAGGAGTACCACCTAGAGTAAATATCTGGGTGGTTCGGGTCAGGGGGCAGCTAGATTAAACAGCGTGATATATTTCTATTTGTCATGATTGGGGATGTTTGAAATAAGGAAAGCCAGGAGTGGAGAAAAAACTGGCCTGGAAACTTAGAGCCTTATCAACGAGATGGGAGGACAGGCTGTCAAGGGCCAGATTTATATGTTGGCTCAACTGTGTGTGTGTGTGTGTGTGTGTGTGTGTGTGTGTGTGTGTGTGTGTGTGTGTGTGTGTGTGTGTGTGTGTGTGTGTGTGTGTGTGTGTGTGTGTGTGTGTGAGTGAGAGAGAGAGAGAGAGAGAGAGAGAGAGAGAGAGAGAGAGAGAGAGAGAGAGAGAGAGAGAGAGAGAGAGAGAGAGAGAGAGAGAGAGAGAGAGCCCTCTGGATGGCCTATTTAGACACATCACAGCTGGACCTGTGGCCCCAACATACACACCCATGCATGCACACACACAAATGCACACATGCATACATACACATACACATACACATACACTCACAAACGCACGCACATGCACGCACCCTACTTTGACCAGTAGCAACAAACCTAGAAAAACCCTGCTAGGTTTTTGGGCCCAAAATGTGGGCACACACACACACACACACACACACACACACACACACACACACACACACACACACACACACACACACACACACACACACACACACACACACACACACACACACACACACACACACACACACACACACACACACACACACACACACACACACACACACACACACACACACACAGGCCTCTGCTTTATACACACCTCTGCTCTTGAGCTGTCATAGCTAACACCTCATTGCCTGGGGGAGTAGGAGAGAGGGGGGGCGGGGGAGATGGAGAGAGAAAGAGCAAAAGGCATGAAGGAAAGAAAAGATATGGCTCGTTCCACCAGGGGAGGATAGCAAATGAGCTGGAAGCTTCAGCCATTCCAGAATGTTCCGAATTGGAAGCTGAATGGGAGCCAGTGAAGCTTACAGTAATCTCATATTAACCCCTTGGTGCCCACGGGATCAAATCGTAGCCATGTTCATGAAGAGGACAAGAGCTGCTTTGACAGAAAGTCAGTTACAGAAAAGTAACCTGAAGAAAAGAATATGTGTGTAGTTCTCTGTTATTCATGGAAGGTTGCGTGAATACATAGAGGTAGATCATGTTCTACGAATAGACTCCTCCACCCTTATCATACAAATCAGGAAGGAATCAGAAAAAGAAAAAGAAAAAGAAAAGAAAGAAGCCATATAGGACTATACATACTATTATATACAACTATATACGTATACAGCATACCGGTATACAACTACACGAAACAGTATACTTCGTCAATGAGGAAGAGAGAATGGTCAGCTTTCAGCCAATCTCCAGGGTGCTAAAACCTGGATGGCAGACTTCAAAATCATGGACTCTGTCTCTCTCTCTGTGTCTCTGTCTCTCACTCTCATAGCACTGGAATTGTGTGGTACGCTCTTTTGGGAGTATGGATAGTCTGTGTACACACACACACACACACACACACACACACACACACACACACACACACACACACACACACACACACACACACACACACACACACACACACACACACACACACGTTGACCCATGTAGTTCAGGGTTCTCTCGTCACATTTTCCCTTCTCTCCTCTACTTATTATCCCTCCATTCATCCCTCTATTACCCTTCTCCTCTTCCTCTTCCTCTCTTTCATACCTTCACTCTGCTCCTCATCATTCATCCTCCTCTTCCACTGCCATCCCTCTATTACATGCTCTTCCCCCTCTTGCTCTTTTTCATCTCTTCCTCCTCCTCTCTTCTTCTCCCCCATCTCTCTTGATTCACATCTGTAATCCACCCCATATTCATATTTACACACACGCACACGCATGCGCACACACACACACACTCACACACGCACACGCACACACATTGCGTCCACATCATCGGCGTCAGTGGGGAGTTTGGGGGTCACCTTAACGAAAACACAATCTCTACCCTCTCTCCTTCTCTCTTCTCCTCCTTCTCTTGTTTTCTCCCATCCTTCTTTTCCTCTCTTTCATCGAGTGAGGAGAGGCATATGTTTGTGTTTGTGTGTGTGTGTGTGTGTGTGTGTGTGTGTGTGTGTGTGTGTGTGTGTGTGTGTGTGTGTGTGTGTGTGTGTGTGTGTGTGTGTGTGTGTGTGTGTGTGTGTGTGTGTGTGTGTGTGTGTGTGTGTGGGTGTGCGTGTGCATGCACATGTGCATGAAACAAACAGAAAGAGAGTGATACCAAATTCCTGCATAAATGTGTATTGTACGTGTGTAAGGGTCCTTTATGGGTGCAAATGTGTGCGAGCATGTACAGTATTTATGTGGAGACTACTGTAAGTGTGTTTGAAAAGTGAGTATCTGTGGTTGTGTAATGGTGTGCATGGAGTTCTGCAGGAAAGAATGAGTGCATGAATGTAAGACAGTCTGTGTGTGTGTGTGCGTGTACGTGTGCGTGTGCATTTACGTGAGCATGTGCCTTTGCATGTGCGTGTACGTGTGCGTGTGTGTGTGTGTAGGCTGGCAGGAGACAGCATGTGTGGCTGCCATTTGTGATTTCTGCTGACGGTAGCAGGAATACTTCACACCGGATCAAAGGACCTTCAAAGCTCTCACTGTCTAAAAAATAAAAAATAAAAAAATGAATGAAAGGAGAGACAGAGAGAGGGAGAGAGAGAGGGGGGGAGGTTGAGAGAGAGAGAGAGAGAGAGAGAGAGAGAGAGAGAGAGAGAGAGAGAGAGAGAGAGAGAGAGAGAGAGAAGGAGAGAGCGAGTGGTTTGGTGTGTGTGCTAAAAGGTTACCACAACCCCAAAGCCACTGTGCCTAAGTGTTGTTTTTCCCTAGAAAGGGGAGAATACATTTGCATGAATTGTACAAATATATTATATTATATTATATTATATTATATTATATTGAAGAGTTTTGGGAATTTGACAGTGTTATAGGAACCACAAAGTAAGATATAAGGTTTGTTCCAAGAGGTTGAGATCAATGAACAGCGCACACACACAGACACACACACACACACACACACACATGGTAACTACAATAGATGTCCTCGGTGCTTTTCCTAGTTTCCTCGGTTTAATTTTTTTTTTAATGCGGATAAATTAAAAAGAAACTAATATATGATGAAAATTGTTCTAACTTTGATTAGTGTACAGAACAGCATGTATTATTTAAAAAAAAAAAACAAGTCCACCTCGTAAAAAACATTATTTCAAAAACTGACAGCCGCACCTGCTCTGAACACCACGAAAAAGACCGACATCGCACGACATCGAACGACATTGCAAGTTCCGTATACAGCGCCTCCTTGCATAATGCCGTTTTCGCGATTAAAACAAGGCTATTCAGTATGATGACAACCACCACACTTGTTGTATGGCTCAATTGAAAGAGGATGTAGTCGTCTTCAAAATAAGACCACATTGACTTAGTCTATTGTGGTTAATGTTTGGGCTGATTATTATTGAATCGTAGGCTAGAGGGTAGCCTGCTCAGAAGCAGTTTTCCGTGAGTGTGGAATATGGGAATGAAGGCAAGATGAAGAAAAAAATCTACTCTGGAACAAACTAAACTCAACTTCGGAAAGCCAACAGGTCGGGGAAAAGAAAGAGAGAATGAGGTGACTTCACCAGTAAGGCTTTATCCTTAGCATTTAATGCATGGCTTGGAGGATGATCATCGTCCTCGAGGCATTTCAAGCAACAGTCACTCACAAATCCACTTGGTTAGGATTTCGTTTTACAGTCGGAGCCTAATAAAACTATTGATGCACACAGGGCAAAATAATAGAATGAAACAGCACTACATTTTTCTTGAGGGCAGTTGTGTTGCTCGTGTTGCATTATGAGGATTTCTGCTTAAGCTATTTCAAAACCATTGATGCACACAGGGCAAAATAATTTAGCCTAACTACAATGTGCAACTACAACATTGTTCTTGAGTTAAGTTGCTCATGGTGCATTGAATAGGCTAATGAAGATGTCTGCTTTAGCAAATATAAAACTATTGATGCACACGGGGCAAAATAATCAAACAGCCCGTGTACAACATTGTACTGGAGGTAGGCCTAAGTAGTTGTGTGTTGCCCATGGAGCATTATGATTTCTCTGCTATTTCCAAAATTGATGCATATAGGCCTACGGGGCAAAATAATATTATCATGCAGCCTGTGTACAATATTGTTATTGAGGTTAGTTTTGTTGCTCATGTGCATTATGAAGAATTAAGAGTTCTGCTTCAGCTATTTCAGTTTGTCTGTTAACAAAGATCACATCCATGTCACATCCATCCACACACACACACGCACACCAAGCATGCACATACGTACGCAAGCACACACACACCGTCTATCTCAAAAACGATTGGTGTAAAGTGTGGTGTTTA
>NC_085868.1:5797895-5810395 GCF_034702125.1 Engraulis encrasicolus
ACTAAAGCTCATCATTTTGTAACTCTTCACAATATAAAAGTGCGTATGAGATGGAGAGCAAGGGGGGTGGGGGGGGGGTGTTGAATTCAGGAGCTGTCTGCAACTTCCTCCACAACATCATGGAGGTCTTCATCTCCACTGTGCTGACCCTCTCTGCTCTGATGTCTAGAGGTCTGCTGCCATTTTCTGCTCCTCAGGTTGGCCCAGATCACAGCAGCTACCAGCCCCAGCAGCACACAGGCCAGCACTGAGGCATGTGCTGTGTAGAATGGAGAGTTCACCCCAAACGGATCCCTGTACAGCAGGTGGATGCGTCCCTCGTAACACAATAATCCCTCTAATGCGCCTGTTCTCCATGTGTACACCCCGCTGTCCTCTGCTGTGAGGTTAGAAATGTTCAGAGACATGCTGGAGTTGAACGCCATCACTCTGCCTGTTAAATCTTCAGGCATATGCACGTCATTCACACCAAAGAAACCTTTCTCTTGTGTAGCATCTATAATCAGCACATGTGGATGTTCACCTCTCTGGCGAAACCACTTGGCGCTCCACAAAGTCGCGGAGTCATTCACATACGCACCCAGAAGAACATTTTCACCATAAGAGAATGTTACATATACAGGGGACAATTCAACACAAAGTGACAGGAAGATTACATGAATGACAAATTCATAATAATTACAGACATAGAATCCAGAACCAGACACAGAGGGAATGATGAGGGAATAGTCCCCAGACTGGCTACCGTTCAGCATGTACATCCCTTCCTGTGGCTGCGTCTGATTGCTGCTGATGAAGACATCTCCAGTGGGGGTACTCCAGTGCACTTCTTCGAGGAAATCTCCTCTGAAAGAGCAGGGAAGAGTGATGTTTGCCTTTACAGAGGTGACAGTGACTACAGGAATAGGTATTAAATCGTGGTTTATGGCATGTTGACATTGGCCCAAACTCCAGATTGTGCACAATACAACACTGTCCATAACACCAGTCAGTGTGACCACTAAGGTGTCGGGGTCCACCTGCAGCCTGTCTCTCAGGTACCTGTATGGCACGAGGGGCTCCAGAGAGGAGCTGGTGTCCAGGATCAGAGTCACATCTCTGCTATCAGGATCACATTCGTACAGCCGTAGAGTGCTGCCCTTCTCCACCGAAGAATCAAACTCACACAGTGTTGTGCCATTTCTGGCAAATTTAATACGATGATACTCAGAAAAGCCCACATCACCTTCTGCACAGACCACGAGGCGGTAGATGCTTTCTATGTCGCTGCTGTTTCCTCTCCACACCTCTACCCTGTAGTCGCCACTCTGGGACAAGGCAAGGTTTTTTTTTTTTTTAAGCAAAATGTAATATACAATAAAGGATAATACAAGGATACAGAAAAAGGATGAAGACAGGAGAAAAAATACAAAACCAATCTGAGTGTCCCCCAACACTCCAAACTATATATTAATTAAACCCCCCCTCCCCACCAAAACGCCCACCCCCATCCCAGGAAGAGATTATAATTTACTTTTGTGCTGATATGCTTAGAAATTATACCTTAGACATTTATGAACTAAACAGAAAGGGAAAAAATGAAGGTACCTAAAGCCATCCTTCTCCATGTTTTATATTAGACCACCTATCTGCATACATTGTTTTACCTGTTTCACAAGCCATTATACACTCTATTTTACAATAATATCTGACATAATTTTTAAAGACTCTTAATTTCAACTTTTTTAAATCCATCGTTTTATGTATAAATACTTTACCCAACAAAATAATTATATTTTGTATTGCTTGGCTTTCATTTGCCACATCGCCCAGGAGCACTGTAGGGAGATCCAAGCATAGACTGATGTTGTATTTTAACAGCCAACATTCTATTTCAAACGAAAGTGTAACAGTTAAAGGACAATACCAAAATAAGTGTTCTGGAGTTTCCTCTTCTTCTAAACAGAAGCGACACAATGGATTTGTTTCTATACCCCAAATGTAAAGCATTTTCTTGGTGTTTAAGTATTTAAAAATTAATTTGTATTGAAACGAACGTATTTTTATATCTAATGATGATTCATACAAATTATTGAAGATTTCCTTCCATAAGAGAGGAGAATCAATCATTTTTTCCCAGCTATCAAAAATATTACATGGGATCTCAACCAATTTATCTGTATGTAAATAAAACTTATATATTTCCTTGTTTATTTTTGTTTGATTTAGCCATTTGTTCTGCTTTATATTTGGTCTACACACTAAATTACTGTCACTGCTCGTTTTAATTTTTTGCTTCCACCTTGATGATAGAGAAGAGGTCAACTGATTGTATTGTTGAGTTGTACATACCTCCCCATACCTGTCTCCTGTTTATATGAGAGGATTTGATGTTTCTCGTTTACAATGTCATTCACAAAAGTAATTCCTTTAATGAACATTTGTTTAAAGAAAATAACTTTGCCTCCACTCAAAATGTTAGAGTTAAGCCACAAGATTTGTTGCAATATATCTTCAGCCTTTTCTGGCGGATAATACTGAAAGTGAAGCCAACTTTGCAGTGCCTCCATCAAGAAGCTAGAAGCTTTCTGTATAATGCTTTCCATCTTATTAAAGTGTGTTGGACTAATCTGTAAAAATGGGTACATTTTTTTCTCAAACAACGGATGGATGTTTCTGAGCAATTTGCTTGAAAACCAGTCTGGATTAAAATAAAATTTTTGTATGAGAGATGCTTTTAATGATTTATTCATTGCTCTCAGGTTTAACAGTTGCATACCACCTACCTCATAATCGTTATATAGATATGCTCGTCTAACTTTATCTTTTTTGCCATTCCAGATAAACTTAAATATTTGTTGTTCATATTCTTTAAAAAAGATTTCAGGAGGTGAAGGGAGTGCTAACATTAAATACGTAAATTGAGACACAACTAAGGAATTTATAAGTGTTACTTTACCATAAATAGTCAGATGATTACCTTGCCATGGCTGTAAAATGGAATTTAATTTACCCAACTTGCATTTATAATTAATTAAGGATATTTCTTCAATATTGTGGGGTATATGGATGCCAAGAATGTTGACGGCTCCATCTACCCATTCCACCGGAAGATCACATGGAAGACAGAAATCACTACTCTTCAAATAACCAAGTCGCAATATCCTACATTTCTCATAATTGGGTTTAAGCCCTGATATTTTTGAAAAGTTATTCAGGTCACTAATCAGATTATAAAGCGATTCATTGTCTGGTTTTATCATGAAACTGGAGTCATCTGCATACATACATACTTTATTATTAATACCATTTAATTCTAAACCTTTTATCCCTCTGTTAGATCTTACTTTCATTGCCAAGATCTCAATTGCAATGATAAAAAGATAGGGAGACAAAAGACAGCCTTGCTTGACTCCCCTTCGTATTGCTATTGACTTGGATAAATGCCCATTATTTAAAACTTTGCAGATAGCGCCTTCATACATCACTTTAACCCACTCTATTAAAGAGTCTCCAAAGTTAAAGTGTTTTAAACATTTGTTAATGAAGCCCCAACTGATTTTATCGAAGGCCTTCTCAAAATCAGCAATAAATATTAATCCAGCTTTGTTTTTGTTCAATTATTTCTATTATTTGTCTGATACTATTTGATATGTTCCGTCCTTGTATGAAACCTGTTTGGTCATTATGAATTATTGATGGTAGTACTAGGCAAGGCAAGGTTTCCAAATCTAAAACCTTTCTCCTCACCAGGGCAGGTGATGTTGTAGCCATCTGGTTGTGGGCTGTCTGGTTGGGAGCAGTTGACCAGAAGTAGATCTCCATCTTCAAAAATCCTGTACAGCAAGCAGTCATCCGTCCCATTAAATCGGTCCAGCTCAACCTCTCCCCCTTCAGTCCCAAATCTGAGAATTAAAATAGGGTCCGGGCTGAGGTGGGCACCAGAGATGAAAAGCAGCAGGCTAAATACCCTCATGCTGGCTACTCTATTCATTAGGAACTCTGTGTGTCTACGTTGTGTATTAGGCTTCATGTGGCGTCCTGAGTCTAATGGACAGGGCTTCGGAATTTATACTGGTCGTTCTTCTGACTTAGATGAGTTTACATAGGTGTGTGTGCGTGTGTGTGTGTGTGTGTGTGTGTGTGTGTGTGTGTGTGTGTGTGTGTGTGTGTGTGTGTGTGTGTGTGTGTGTGTGCGCAAGCACTCATGCTCATGCACACAAACACACACAGTTGCCATTTGCAAGCAAAATGCATTTGTTTATTGTTGACTTAATAATCATGCATGGAATAAGCTATTTACATTAGCATACAGAGCAGTACCTAAAGGATATTAACAGATATTTTATCGTTTTTTCTATTTGCACATTTTGTGGCTGCTTTTGCGGAACTCTTCACACAAATGCACAAACATAGTAGCCAAACTAGTAGCACAAAACTGCTTTGCACTCAGTTTGAAATACAATATACCTGTGTATCACACACTTTGCAAAATGAAAGAAAGACAAACAGCACTCATTTTGCTCATTTTAACTGCCAACACAACTTGCTGCTTTACACACAATTTCCAAATGATGAACACTCTCTTGGACTTCTATAACCTCCTCAATATTACATAGGCCTACTTTTTTAATAGACAAATCAAGACACAAGGTGTGTTTTTATGCACATTTTTTCTGATTGCTAATGTTCATTTTTTTTAACTTGAGATGTATTTGCAGAACTTTTCACAGTACAGTACAATGTACATCAACCTCAATAAATAAATCAGTCAATCAATATTGCTGATATAACACATTATCAGATGTACCTAACAGTACAGAAAGAGAAGAGAGAAGAAAAACTATATTGTGTTATAGATAGATATTGTATTAAAACAAGATACTGTTGGGGCAGTTCTAATAGGAAGCTGGTCCCAGCATTTGACAGCCTAATGACTAAATGCTATTTTACCCTGTCTGGATTTAACCAGTAGAGTAGGAGACTCTGAAGACCTAAGACATCTATTACTGATGATATTGCTCTAGCATATCTAGGCCTACATACCATTTAGTGACTTATAGACTATCAGAAAAGTTTTAAACTCAATTCTAAATCTTACTGGTAGCCAGTGTAATGGCTTAAGTACTGGTCTGATGTGGTCTTTATTTTAGTTGGAATTCTAGCTGCTGCATTTTGGATTAGTTGCACCTGCCTGGGTGAGTTTTGGGGAAGACTATTTGTAGGGTATTTGAAGGATATGAAAAGGATATAGCATGTGTAAAATAAAATTGCATAAGAAAATATGTATACAGTTTCTGTAAAATAAAGTCACATCAATAATATTGGAACATACTACTACTGTAACAAATATATACATAGCCTACTATATTACAACATACTAAATAGCATGTGTAGAATAACATCACATCAGGAATACAGACTAAGAATATAGCCTACACTACTATTCAAAAGATTGGGGTCACCCTCGTTTTTCCAGTTACTTTTTGCGATTCAAGTTAAAGAAATGTATCTAATGGCTTGAAAATGCTACAAAAGTAAGTACTGAAGAGAAAAAGATGAAAAAAAATGTTTGATTACCCATCAAACTGGTTAAACTGGATGGCATTCATACAGTCCAAAACCATGTCTGTCCCACTAACATGCTTGACTGTAAACATGGGAAAATGTTTTCTACTTTTCTAAACAGACTAATGATATGGGTCGCTGAAACCATGTCCTGTGGAGATGTACCAAGCATGTGTGATGGTATCCAAGTGAGTAATACAAAGAAATGTATCGCATGCTTACAGTCAAGTATGCTAGTGGGGGGCTGCATTAATGGCGTTCATGTACCAAGACTACTGAAGTGGATCATGATCCTCTCTATGGAATTGTGTAAGGGGTATACTCATTATTGCTGTGCACTGTACATTATAGATTGTGTGCAATAACATAGAATATTACAACATGTACGTATAGCATGAGAAAAAAAAAATAAAATGGAATGTCCACCCACTGGTTCCTGTATTGCTTTTTATTTATTTCCCAGTGAACATTTTCAAGGTATTCAATGCAGTCTGATGCGCAAAAAGCTCAAACCATTAACTGGGAAATAAAGAAGTAAAAGCAGGGTGTGTGAGAAACGTGCCATATATATTTATTTTTTATTTTTTTGTCCTGTAGGCCCTACCTGCATTTTTGGATGTGTGCACCGCTACCTCTTTACTTCATGTATAGCAAGTGAGTGAATTCAGATGCTGTCTCCAGCTTCCTCCACAACATCATGGAGGTCTTCATCTCCACTCTGGTGCCTCTCTCTTCTCTGATGTCTAGAGGTCTGCTTCCCCTTTCTGCTCCTAAGGTTGACCCAGATCACAGCAACTACCAGCCCCAGCAGCACACAGGCCAGCGCTGAGGTATACGCTGTGTAGAATGGAGAGTTCACCCCAAATGGATCCTTGTACAGCAGGTGGATGCTTCGCTCATAACAAGCAAAGTCCCCGTCAAAAAACTCGAACCCGTCTATTCTCCATGTGTACACCCCCCTGTCCTCTGCTGTGAGGTTGGAAATGTTCAGAGCCATGCTGGAGTTGAACACAGTCACTCTGCCCATTAAATCTTCAGGCATAGGCACATCATCATTCACACCAAAGGACATTTCGACCTCTATATTATCTATAATCAGCATCTGTGGATGTACACCTTTCTGACGAAACCACTTAGCTCTGAGCAAAAACGCAGAGTCATTCAAATAGGCATCCATAAGGACACTTTCACCATGAGAGAACATCACTTTTACAGGGGAGAATTCAACACAAACTGACAGGAAGATATTATTAATTATTAATTTATCATGAGTGGTGCATTCATAGGCTCCAGAACCAGACACAGAGGGAATGATGAGGGAATAGTCCCCAGACTGGCTACCGTTCAGCATGTACATCCCTTCCTGTGGCTGGGTCTGATTGCTGCTGATGAAGACATCTCCAGTGGGGGTACTCCAGTGCACTTCTTCTGGGAAATCTCCTTTGAAAGTGCAGGGAAGAGTGATGCTCGTCTCTTGAGAACTAACAATGACTGTAGGAGTAGGCGTTAGACTATAGGTTATAGTATGTTGACATTGGCCCCAACTCCACATTGTGCATACTACAAGGCCGCCCATAAAACCAGTCAGTGTGACCACTAAGGTGTCGGGGTCCACCTGCAGCCTGTCTCTCAGGGACCTGTATGGGACGAGGGGCTCCAGAGAGGAGCTGGTGTCCAGGATCAGAGTCACATCTCTGCTATCAGAATCAAATTCATACAACTGTAAGGTGCTTTCCTTCCCCACCGAGGAAGAATCAAACTCACATAGTGTTGTGCCATTTCTAGCATTTATCATACCAGGATTCTCAGAAAAGTCCACTTGACTTTCTGCACAGACAATGAGGCTGTAGATGAATTCTATGTAGCTGCTGTTTCCTCTCCACACCTCTACCCTGTAGTCGCCACTCTGGGACAAGGCAAGGTTTCCAAATCTAAAACCTTTCTCCTCACCAGGGCAGGTGATGTTGTAGCCATCTGGTTGTGGGCTATCTGGCTGGGAGCAGTTGACCAAAAGTAGATCTTCATCTTCACCAATCCTGTACAGCAAACAGTCATCAATCCCACTGACTTGGCGGAAATCAGCATCCCCTCCTTTTGTCCCAAATCTGAGAATAGGGTCCAGAGATGAACCAGAGATCAACACCAGCAGGAGCAATGCCCTTATGTTCTCTACTCTCCACATTCTGAGCTCTGATTTCAGTCTTCGTGAGTAGTTTTCAGACTAGCAGGTACTGTAGACTGTGCTGAGCTTGGGAACTTATTATGATCTTTCCTCTGACGTAGATGAGATGACATAAGTGCGTGTGTGTATGTGTAAGTGTATGTGCGCGTGCCTGTGCGCACACACATACAAAAAACACATACACACACACACACATGAAAGGCAAGGCCTATTCATTTCCTTCATTCTACCGGATGCTTCTCAGATCCTCAGTTTGACAACTATCACAGCAGCTACACAGCAGCCACTGCAGCACACAGGCCAGCACTGAGGCAAGCGCTGAGTAGAGTGGGCAGCCGTGGCCTAATGTGTATCCCCATAATGCACCCCGTACCACCAGTGGCACGCTGTAATAGACATTGAAAGGTTAATTGCCTTGTATATTACTATGACATAACTGAGGGTCTTTGGTAATGCACTAGGCTATGACAGCAGCAACCCCAGCAACCCCAATCCCTGATCAGGCTACCTACTCTAAAAACATTACATTACATAAAACATACACAATTACATAATTACACTAAGAAACTGATGAGGGCAGTACGATGTACACTGTACATCTATGACACCGGGGACACATACACGCAAATTTGCGAAGCGACTGCCATTCATTCCAATGAGGCAAGCGAAATGGGGCAAAGGTATAGCAAACTTGGCAAAGCGAAGCAAAAAATATTCAGTTTAATATTATTCAACTGAGGAGCAAATTTTGCCTGCAGTTGGCAATACAATCAGCAGCGTGAACGTTTTAAATGATTTGATTCACCATGATGACCTGTTGAGCATTGAGCTGTCAGAACGGAATACTGAATTTCTCCTGTCTTCTCTCGTTTCGCCTCCATGTGTCCCTGGCAGAGGTGTCAAAAGTAAAAGAAAAAAGATACGCTACGATACGATCAGGGCTCCGAACCGGTTCAAGGAACGAAAACGAAAACCGAAAACGAACGAAATTTTATGGAATTTTACAAGGAACGGAAACGGAAACGGAAACGAAATGGTCTTCAAGTGTTCCGGAACAAAAACGTTATTCTGAAATCCACAAACCGGTTAATAACGTTTTTTTTTTCGTTCTCTATATTTCATACAAGTGCACGATTTTGTTTGAGGAGTAACCATGGCGACGAGCAGTCTTTTAGTTCGGCTACTGACGTGTATGAGGGGATGCATGCATAGCCTACAGCAACAGCATTTTGCTTCACCTGAGCTCTTGCAGCCGATTGATAAAATATTGAGGAGCATTGGCCAATCAGAGTGCGACTGTAATGCTGTGCATTGTATGGAGAAACTTCCTGGGTAAATTTTACGGATGTGCTTCTCCTGGCTTTCTCGTAGTGATTGGAAGTTGGCTCTAATAAACCCGCCCTAAAGTTGTTGACCACCAATATCAAATAAGTTTTTGTAAGAGAGATGACACTTTACCCGCGCTTTTCTTCAGTCTCATTCACGGACAGTACAGAGTTTTATTATTGACACAATGGAGAGCAAAAGAGAACATGTCTTGAGATCGGTGTTGGGATTCCTACAGGGTATTTGGACCATTAGGCCTACAGTCTATGATTTGCAAAGGAATTGGATAGGCGATTTGATGAACCTAATTCGCAGAGTGCTCTCGAGAGGCAACTGGTGGGTAAGTCATGTTTAGCTTACTACTTGTAATGGCACCGCCGAGTGCCTCGATGTTCTGGCAAATATGGTTATGGCAAATATGTTGTGGTAAAGTTACTGAAGTGCTTTTGTTGTGCGCAGCGTATCCCACTGTCGGTTGTAGAGAAGAGAGGTGAGAGCTGGTGTTTTATGTGCTGTAATCAAGGACGTCTTATTTATCTGTTGTTGTGGTCAATGCGGGATAAAGTCATGCGTGGCAGATGGGCTGACGCTAGCTACTGGCCCACTCAATGTTTCGATGGTTTTCTCAGTATTGCGCAATATTTCCTGGCTGTCATCACGAATAACAGTAGGTCGCGTGTGACAACAAGCAGGGATAGAGAAAGACAGCGCATTTGTTGTTGTTTAAGTTATTATTCTCTTCTGTCGTGCAGAGGGCTGGGCTGATGGGGATCTGGAGTAGCCTACGTGGAAACTCTTACTATTTTGTGACGCTTGTCTGTTAGGCTACAAAAGGTCTCCGGTTTTGTGGTGATGGACTTGCGCTGGAATGGTTGGTAGCCGATATCTGAGAGCATATCCGAGGTTTTAGACTATGCAACCTGTCCCTTCTCTAGTGACCCCTTGCATCGTGCACATCTCAAAACAGTTTGGGATTTTTTTTGTTGAGCAAGCTTGCGTCCCTTTAACTTACATGTTTCACTTGCTGCAAACCTCATGGCCTATTAAATAGAGCTAAGCAAGAACTGGAATCCATGCCTATCGACACCTCTTATTATGCTGATGTCACCTGCGCTATTCTGTATTGCGCTTCCCCACTCAAAATTTCCACCCACCGCTACTGGGCTGGCATAGGCTACTGTTGATAAGAATTATAGGCATAGGTTAAATCTGCCAGGATGGATAGCCCATCTGAGTGTTTTTGGGTGTGTTATTATTTTTGAGAATAGCTGTGTAAATCAAGGGGAAATAATGAGTACGTCTATTCTAAGATAAAGTCCACGAAAATAGACTTAATATGGCCGTTAAACACTGCAGGAACGTTAAGAACGAACGTTATTTTTCGTTCCGAACCGGTTCAGGAACGATATTTTTGTGGGGGAACGATTGCAAGAACGAAAACGTTAAATTGAAACTTGCCTGAACCATTCGGAACGGAACGTTTGAAAAATAATTTCGTTTTCAAGCCCTGGATACGATACGTTGTGAGGTGATACGTTTCGTTACGTTGCGATACGATACGTTGCGATACGATACGTTGCGATACAATACGATGCGATACTATACGATATGATAGTACTTCATTGTCAGTTTGCAGTGAAATTCATTTTGTATCCCTGAGCAAGACTTGTTGAAGGCAGTGCATACACATAACATCAGAAGACTACATGTATTGCACATGTGCCAAGTCCCACTTGCATCAGCACTAACTGACCAAAACAGACAGAGGACAGAGGCCTATACAGACATACAGTACATGCATACATACTGTACATACATTGTGTTCAACCCATCAGACATTATCATTGTGGAGTGATAACACCATACATACAGTCTGAAGACTGATTCAACAGAAGAATTAATTGATGTATGAAGGAATGTTTAAGTCTGTAAAAGTAAATGGTGTAAATGCAACACTAGCAAATGATTACATAGCTGTTACAACAGTTAGTCCATTGTAACGAATGAGGAAGATAGACTTCGTTGTTATTGAAAAACACTAAAAACCTAACAAGAACCCACCACAAATAAGATCCAACCAGTGCAGAGTCAGCTGATTGTAAGACAAGTACACAGGTCTACTGGTTACTCAGATAAGTTGTAAGTAGTAGTGTTTTTTTCTGAGTCTAGCATGCAGGCTGTCACAACATACTGAAATGTATTCCATGCCCTTTCACAAACTATTGCTGCATTTATTTTGTGCGTACCATGCACTTTAACATTTTCAATCATATAAGGTCTCGAAGTGCAGGCTTGGGAAGCAGAGATAGCGAGATAGCAAGAGATTTATGAAAGATTTCTGCCTCATGCTGCTCAGCTCCCTTCTTTTTTGACTAGTTTTAGAGCAGATTTTTCCCTCTTGACTTTCTAGGAAAAGGCTTCTAGTTCTTGGAGGCTTGGGGTCTTGGATGCAATGCTATTCTTGAGGTCTATCCACAGAGTTGCATCGCTGTCAAGAGCACAGGGAGCACGCAGGGGCCTCTCATCATGACAAGCATACACGCACACACACACGTAGGGACACACACACGCATGCACAAACACACACACACACACACACGCACACGCACGCACACATACTTTATACATGCATACACACACACACACACACACACACACACACACACACACACACACACACACACACACACACACACACACACACACACACACACACACACACACACACACACACACACACACACAAACTATCTGGCGCACGTGCACACACACTCACGTCCAAATGTAGTGTAGACACGCTTGAACACACGCACACGCACACACACACACTGACACACACATACACACACACACGCGCGCACACACACACTGAAGTCCGTGTCAAGCCCTTTAGCCTGAATGGCTTGAGGTTGAACAATGTGCATTTTTGAGGCGTTTTTTGTTGAACTGTTCTCTTGTACAGGCCCTGCTTTTCCATGGCTGCATATGGATGGAATGTATACATTCACATACATGCACGCATACAGTACAGCACACACGCGCACACGCGCACGCACGCACACACACACTGATGTCTGTCTTTAGGAATTCACTGGTCGTTAATTGGATCCATTCTTCAGCCCAGAAGGGTTCCACAGTGCCACTCTCTAACACACACACACACACACACACACACACACACACACACACACACACACACACACACACACACACACACACACACACACACACACACACACACACACACACACACACACACACACTCTCTCTCTCTCTAATAAAAAATACAACATTGTACACAAATTCACATTGTAGATATATAGCAAGTGAGACAGGGATATTGGCACAAGCAATCACGACTGTGTGTCTGTGTGTGATGCATGTTTCTTGGTCCCTTCCCTGTAAAAATCTCTTAGGATGAACTGTTGATATTCCAATTAGAGTT
>NC_085868.1:5812895-5835395 GCF_034702125.1 Engraulis encrasicolus
GATAAATCCTTGCTAGTGCCACCATCACACCCGTCCGTTTGTGTGTGTGTGTGTGTGTGTGTGTGTGTGTGTGTGTGTGTGTGTGTGTGTGTGTGTGTGTGTGTGTGTGTGAGAGAGAGAGAGAGAGAGAGAGAGAGAGAGAGAGAGAGAGAGAGAGAGAGAGAGAGAGACAGAGAGACAGAGAGAGACCCTGTTACATAGATTTCTGACAATAAAGTACACTTGACTTGATTTGACTTGACTCCTCCTCTGACACAGCGTGAGAAGAAACTGGAGGGAAAAGGGTGACATCACCTGATGTCAAAGACAAGAGGAGGAGAGGACGACAGAAGGGGAGAGAGGTAAGAGAGAGGAGGAATGAGGGGGGTGGGGGGGGGGGGTTATGGAGGGATGATGGTAGGGTAGGGTGAAGGAGAGGAAAGGAGGGATGTATGAGGGCAGAAGGAGAAAAGACGAGAGAACAGAGGTCACCCTGAGAACTGGGTAGGCAGGTCTGTCCGGTCTGGAGGGAGCAGGCCCAGGAGTGAGTCCAGCTACAGTAACAGACGTTGGGCACCGCTAACAAGAGATGATAAAAGCTAACAAGGGGGATGGCCAAGAGCCAATGGGGGACCATAGAAATAGTACAAGTATAGTATATAGTATTAGTTCTATGATGGGGCATGGGGGACAGACACAGCACAGCTAATGGGATGGGAAAAGTAGGGCTGCCAACTGTCAATGACAAAAAAAATACGGGACACTTTCTCCCCCAGACAATTTTGTATTTCTTAGATGTAATTTCCTGCATTTTAACATCACGGGGCAAAGCTAACAAGGAGGAAAAGCTGAGGGGAGTGGTGTTACATTTAACAGGGATGCTATATGAAGGCCACGGTTGGAACAGGCTGGATAAACCTATCAAGGGGCTGTCAAGGGATGATGACAGCTAATAGGGGATGGGGAAAGCGGTGGTCACAGGGGCACAGCAAACAATGGTTGAGCACAGCTAACAAGGGAGTGGGTACATTGGGTTGGATATGAGTGGCATGTAACATGGCAGGGGAATGAGCAAAGCTAAGAGGGCCAAAGTATTTAGCTAACAACAAGGATCCTATGTTACCAGGCCAGAGGGTGATGGCTAACAGTGTACAGGATACTAACACAGGTCACCAGCTAACAGGGACAGGGGATATAGGTACATGTAACTCCCCGCTCTGTAGGCCCAAAATCCTCTCTCAGTAACAGTACAAAGGGCAGATAAAACCACACACACACTGTCACACAACCATTGCTTCTACATAACGGAGTAGAGGTATGTAGGGGGGAAACACAGTGGAAAAATACTCTGAACTGTAGTTAACATGCTTATTGAAAGATCTTTCGAGTTTCATGTGAGAGAAGAGTCAATTGCCAGTGGCAGGATGTGAACTACTGAGCCAAGTTTAATCAGCACTGCCCCCTGCTGGTCTAGGCACGTAACTCCAGATGTACATATTGGACTTGAGAACAGCTTGAAGGATGACCATGTCTTATACACTATTTAACTCAGTGTGTCCTGGAGCGACATATACGCTGCATTCAGGTTCTTGAGATTTGAGCTGTTTTATAAAAAATGTGGGTATGTTAGAGCTGAATGAACACATTCTAGTGCAAAATGAAGGTTCTAGCAACTTATCTTGCAACTTATTTCATGTTTTATGTGCTTCGGAGGCTGAAATATTTAGGTTTTAATAGGGAGAGGGCACCTTTTCCCAAAAAGGGCTTAGGCTAAAATGGGTTAAGACTTCTGGTAATTTCATAAATGGTATGATGTATTTTCAACTAAAATTTAAGAGTTGTCGACGGGACCATTTGTACAGTAAGAGCTAGGATTTTTTTTTTTATATTTACTACAAAAAGTATCTGATGGTAAGTTTGGTTAAGCATTGCTTTGGTTCTGATGGGTAAGAAACGTTTCATTTGTCTGTTTTTCGCTATGCGATTTGATATGATTTTAAATAGACAGATTTTTACTCACACTTACCTGAACACATGAAGTTGTGGTATTGGGATTGATGTGAGATTAATTGTACAAACAACACAATGTTTTAATATAACTGGTTTGTATTGCTTTAATGTTTTTTTTCTCCTCAAGAACAAAGCCATGGCATTATAACACAAATGAAAAAATAAAACAAAATAAAATGAAACAAAACAAAAATAAAAGTAGTTAAATCCCACAGAAGCTCCGTACAGCCTTTGTAGTACATTCGCACATTCAAACTCCACTGTCCATCCTCACAAACTGACTCAGTGACCCCAAGCACACTGTAAAACATTGTATGAGTTGAAAGAATAAGTTGCCCTGCTGCCTTAAGTTTTTAAGTTAACTCAAGCCTCGGGTTGAGTTAAGCCGTGAGTTGAGTTAACTTACAAACACAAGGTAGCAGGGCAACTTACCTTTTCACGTTTAACTGGATTCAATGTTTTACAGGGCAGAAACCCCAAGAGGAGGTCGACTACAGACGACACCCCACAATGAAACACATCCAGAGGTCACACCTCAAAAGGTCGTCTGCTGAGAGGTCGTCAGAGAGTCTAAAACATTCTGAGTAACACTGATCTCTGCTGCTTGACCTTGGGGAAGACCTCCTGGTGAGTGAAAAACAAGGACAAAAACAAACAAAAAAACACATTTTTAATTTAAAACAATCAGAAATAAATACATATTATGTTACACAAAGGACAGTCAGGACAAAGAGTCTTTTTTCTCTTTTTCTTTTATCACGGTGCTATGTTTGTATAAGGTTTAGAAAATAGTGCTGTGCTTCTCAGATTCCACATCCTCAACAGCAGCTCCAACTCCTGGCTGAAACGTTAACCTAGCGGCTTGTCTCCTAGCAACCAGATGCCAATCACCCAGAGAGGGTTATCAGTTGCGAATTTTACCAATCAAAGAGCAGAAATGGTGCAACATGGTGTCAGGAGCTACAACCGCCGCCATTGCAGAAGCTACTAACAGAACAAGGCATCTGTTAAAGCGATTCACCAAATCAGCCAATCAAATTCTAAAGAGCAACTCCTCAGACACATATAGGTGCTACTTGACAACATTACCTGTGCAGGCGATTTGAAATTCTTTCTTATTGGGTTGACGCTTCTGACTAAAGGTTGTCCATCACTGACAATGACTTGTAAGCCTTTGCTATCCGAAACACCAGTCTCTTTGTGAAGCCTGCCCTTAGCATGAAGATGAGCTTGTATAATAATACGACAAACGTTAACTGTACCAAGCGTGTCAGATTGTAAGTGCTAAACAACAGCATATATGGGGTATTATACACCAAAGACATGTGCATCATCATCACCATCATCACCATGGCTGTAGCAGAGTTGTATAAAGTAGAAGTAGAAGTACTCTAAAAGATGTAATTACAACACTTGCCTACGTCTACCTCTACTTTATACAACTCTGGGGTATATTTCTTGAAACTATAGTTGCTAACTATGTTAGCAACAGGTACTTTGTAGATCGCAATGCAATATCCCATTGGCAACAATACAAGTTGCTATCTAGCTTGCAACTACACCTTCGAGAAACGCGAAGGACGATCCTCCGCCTGCATCAGCCCACTAGGATGTGGATGGCACGAGTCAAGAAGATGACGCCATGTTACACTGATCTACAGGTCTGTGTCTTGCAACTACACAGTTCAATGGTTTCCGCAAAGGAACGTGGAAGATAAAATACATAAAAAACAATAAAAACAAAAGTGATATTTAATTTTGTTTTTTTCCAAAAACATGACAGTCTTCCCCTTAGATAGGTCAAGATACCTCAACATGAGACAACAAAAAAGATGTCGTGACCACACACACATACACACAATAACAAAATAAAAAGCAATGTGACAGTCAGCCAAACACACGTGATGTATGTCCGAGAGACACACCAGGTTGCCATAAATATCTCCACTACTTTTGAACATCAGTAACTTTCATCCAAAATAACATTCCAGCCCCACCCGTGAAGTCTCATACGTTTTTGAATGCTGACAACACTATAATTGTCTCATCCCAATATAATATACTGCATGAATCTGTATGCAACAGAGCAACAAAAATAAATACTTTCATTAAAGTCACTTTTTATAGTTATACATTATATTTGTATCATTCTTATTTATACTCATATCTATCACTTGTTTTTCATTATCGAGCGAACTTTGTCATGATATATTTCTCTTTTTCTTTTCTCATTTTGTCTTCTTTTGTTAGCCACACGTTCACACAGTGAAGAAGACAGGTGAAGATATGGCCATCGTGAAGAGAGAGAGAGAGCAGCTAACTCTGTAGGTTTTGATTTTTCTTTTTTAAAAAGTAGACATTGCCTACTGTGCATTTGGCTGAAATTAAACTCCATTTTGGAGAGAACATGGTATGTGTGTGTATGTGAGAATGTGTGACAGAGATAGAGAGAGAGAGGCAAATAGACAGAGAGAGAGAGAGAGAGAAAAAGAGGGACGAAAGACAGAAAAAGAGAATGACAGATAGAGAGAACGATAGTAATAAAGACAGATATTGACAGAGAGAGAGACAGAAGATAGATAACAGTAGAATGAAACAATGAAAAACAGATAGAAAGAACATAGTGATAAACCTGAACAAGATGTAAGACCCTTTTTTCAGAAGTAAAAAAAAAAAGAAAACAGCTGAAAGTAGCATCACATGCATTTAGAACATTAGAGTCTGTAGCGATCGTGTCGCCATGGCATTTTGTCATGTTTTTGTTTCTTTCCTACAGCAGGGTGGGGGAAGGGGGGCGGGGGCAGGGCTCATCGGAGGTCGGCGGGCGTGGACTAGAGTACACAGGGGTGAAGGGTTAAAGGTCAAGTAGAGGTCAAGGCTTAAAGGGGCTACTCTTTGCTCTACAGCATGCGGGGGGGACATCGCTGTTGGTCGGTCCATCCAGGCGCCACAACCGTCCATCCATCCTTTTAGTGCGCTACAGTACAGGGACATGTTGCGTGTGTGTGTGTGTGTGTGTGTGTGTGTGTGTGTGTGTGTGTGTGTGTGTGTGTGTGTGTGTGTGTGTGTGTGTGTGTGTGTGTGTGTGTGTGTGTGTGTGTGTGTGTGTACATGTGTGCAGGGACATTGCTGTTGGTCGGTCCATCCAGGCAGAGCAATATCCATCAATCCTTTCAAAGTGCTACAAGGAGATGTGCACCTGTGTGCATGTGTGTGTATGTGTGTGTGTGTGCATGCATTTGATATGTGTGAGGGTGTTTGCAATGTGTGTAGTCTGTGCACTGCATGTGTTGCATCTGAGTGTTTGCGTAGCATGTGTACAACAGGTGTGTGTGTTTGTGCGTGCGTGTGTGTGGAAAGTGACCTGGAGAACAGCTCTCATGCATGAAGCTGACTCACACACACACACACACCTGCTGCTCGTTTAGCTGTACACCTTGCCATCCTGCATTTCAAATGGGTGCTCACACACACGGACGCACGCACGCACACACACTGATCTACAGGTCAGAGCAGCCGATGCACAATCCATTTCTCTGCAGTTCCACTGCTTATGCCTGGGGTCTGCCAATGCATTATTGCTGATGTTGGACCACAGTGTTGTTTTTTTTCGTCTTTTTCGTTCCTGATATGTAATTGGTCAACTGAAAGGTGTCCGTGTGTGTAGGGCTTCTGATTGGTGGAGCTGTAGTGTAATACAGTCCCGTGTCCACCATGGGCGTTGTCCACACAGGAAGCAGCGCAGTCGTGACCAACAATAAGGGAGGTGGGGGGAGGGGTGCGGGTAGGGTGGGGGTGAGGTCGCAGCTAAGGAGCATTTGCAAGCGAACATGCATATCTTTACTGGATACTTTTTCTTTTTTAGTAATTTCTCAAGTATCTTTTTTTTCAAAGAGAGAAGTCACAACAGACAAACAGACAAAAAACTCATCATCTATTGTTGTCCAGAGGGATTTTGTAACTTTTTTGACAGTCTGGTTTTTTCAAAAGAAAACTCGTTTTACAAAATCAAAATGGAATAAGTTGTCCAATAATGGCATACTTGTTCTGAACGCTACCTTTGGTTGTTCTATCTGAAAAATGATTCTTCGTCGCTTCTTTACATCTTTTTTCACTTGTCTTTCCTTTAAATTTCATCCTTTCGTTTTTTTTTTCTTCTTCTCCTCCTGAATCCTGAATGAACCAACGGGAGAGCTTCTTCCCTTCTCCCCCCTGCAACAAAAGCGCCCTCTGATATCCGATCGCTCTCCCACACGTGCATAGAGTCCATTTTGCATCATCACCTCCTACTTCACTGAAGAAAAAAACGAAGGAAAAAAAATCGACACCTTGAAAACTCAATGGCGATAATAACAAAAAAATAAACTCAATAACTATATTATAACTCCACCCCCCCAAACCCTTCACATCCTCATTCTGTGAGGGCAGGGAGATACTTTATGAAAAAATATATCCACACAAAAAAAGGGCATGAAAAACGTCTCTTTGTGAGGGTGTGGGGAGAGGAAACGAACACACGAAGAGAATAGCGAAGGGTCCAATCGCCTGACCGCAATGTACGTGCCGGATCAGGGCCTGATTAGAACCGGGTCAGCGCCGTGAGTCACAGGCCAAAGTTGAGCGATCACTGTCGGGTCGTGCCCAACATCACCTTGGAAACGAAGCTGACGATGGCACTGGCCGGCTGCTCGGGCTCCAGCTCTGCAAACAGGTGACTCACGTTGTCCGTTGTGCTTCCTTGTTTACGCGCCACGAAGCCAAAAACTCTGCAGAGGTCAGAGAGAGGTCAAGGTCATGGTGGAATGTAGGTTGAATACAAGGTTCAATGTAGGTTGAATACAAGGTTCAAAGTTTACCACAATTATAGTATGTGCAAGGGGTTCAATGCAGAGCTCAAATTCACAAGTCAAGATCAAGGTCATTATTGTATAATACATATCGTGTGACATTATATGAGCAATGTCTCCACTAAATTGTCCTGAATGGTTAGTGATGGTTCAATGAGGTCAATTTTTTTCTATGACATTATTGTAACATTAGTACTAAATGTCAAACTACTTTACCATAACTATATAGCATTATTACAATATTACGGAAATGCCCGCTGAACTTACTTTGCTACGCCGCCATCTTCCTTGTTCCACCTGTAGAGATAAAAGCACATTATTGCGCTGAGCGAACCTGCAATACCTGAGCAAACCTGATGACGCACAGAGGCGAAATGCATTGATCGCTCTGAATAAACTTGCAAAAGGTCTTTTGAAGTATTGAACACTCCTGCATTTACCAGCACCTGGAAGCTGCGTATGGATCTTTGAACTGTTGCACATTATTGCACTGTTGCACATTATTGCACTATTGCATTATTGCACACTAGCTAGAGTAGTGGACAGTGTCAAACTAAGAGACTAAAAGCCGCACAGTGTGAAGCAGGAGCCTCCACACCACAACCGGAGAAGCAACAACTGTCTTGCATGCTCAATAAACGGAGAGTAGAGTATTTGCTTTTCTGCAATACTTACTTTCTGTCCTGGGGGTCCAGGTTGCAGTAGGTGACGGTGTTCATGGGGTAGTGGCGTCGGAAGAAGATTCTGCGTACATACGTGCACACGCACACGCAGACACACACACACACACAAAATAGAATTGAAGATGAGTACACATATGTTGTGTACATACACTAACCTCTGGGACATTGCTCAGTATATCGTCTCTGGTGGGAAGACAAACATAAAGGGTTTTTTTTTTTTCAACAAAAACTGAAGTATTTTGCTTCCTGCGGTCCTGACAGAGTTTACAATTGCTTTCTTAACTCACAGAGTGGGTCATAGGATAACTGAGGACAAAAATGCTAAGTGGGTAAAATGAGCTAAGCATCTTTGTAGAGGAACTGAGCGAATCCAGTGGTGAGGAGTGCGAGCACTGCATCAGCCCACTAATGCCTGTGCCAAAACTCCACTCATGGAATGGATATATTAGAGGGTGTGTGTGTGTGTGTGTGTGTGTGTGTGTGTGTGTGTGTGTGTGTGTGTGTGTGTGTGTGTGTGAGTGAAGTGTGTGTGTGTGTGTGTGTGTATGTGTGCGAGCGTGCGTGCGTACGAGTTCATACGTGTGTGTGTGTGTGTGTGAGCGTGCTTGCGTACGAGTGCATACGTGTGTGTGTGTGTGTGTGTGTGTGTGTGTGTGTGTGTGTGTGTGTGTGTGTGTGTGTGTGTCTGTGTGTGTGTGTGTCTGTGTGTGTATGCGTGTGCCTGCCTAAGCCAAGACTCAGCTCATGGAATTAAATTAGTTCCTAGGATATGCTAGCCTTAGCCAAGTTAAGCAGCTAGCATTAATAAGCCTTTGCACTCTTCCTGTTATTCCAATTACTGCTAAACACAAACAGATGGGCCTGTTTCTTCACCCCCTTTGAAGCGAGCGCATTTTGTGTGTGTGTGTGTGTGTGTGTGTGTGTGTGTGTGTGTGTGTGTGTGTGTGTGTGTGTGTGTGTGTGTGTGTGTGTGTGTGTGTGTGTGTGTGTGTGTGTGTGTGTGTGTGTGTGTGTGTGTGTGTTCACAGTCAGTCAGGCAGCCCGTTCCATTCCTCTGTGCCGTGGCCATATTCATGGCTTCACTGCTAGCTGGCTCCCGTTTCAACGAGCTGTCAAACTGTTTCCATGTTTTGAAAAATGTACAGTTTTTCCAGACCATTACGACTGGGATGTTTCAAGGCACCCCAGACATGCAGGCAGGCGAACTGTATCTGGGAGTCTGCGTGCTATCAAACACTCTTTCATGTCATACCAGCTCCATGTCGTCTCCTGCAGTTAGCCTCTTTAGCAGATGCTTTCGTTGGACAAGAGCTCGGAGAGGCGAACAGGCGCGTGTTATGTTTCGATGTTTCCCTTCTGGGTTCAGATCCACAGCTCTCAGACTATGCCAGGTGTTCTTCCTGTCACCTTGGCAACAGCAGATCACATTCCCTCAGGGAGGACATATACCTCTTACAGGTAACTTTAGCAGCTATGTTAACTTTGGCTACAGCATAACTCTTAAGGTTAACTTTAGCAGCTAGTCTTTGGCTATCAACTCTTGCTGTAATTTTAACTTTAGCAGCCATGCTACTTTTTGCAAACTTAATGGGTAATGTTGGTACTGTTGATGGCAATAGCACACACTCTATGTCAGCGTAACACACAGCTATCAAATCAAGTCAGCTCTTTGATTTGTGACACAATGTTTTGTGACCTTCCGAATATCACACCAATGGCAATCTCACACACTATCCACTTTTTTTTACCATGTCTAGGATCAGTGTGTTGATGGACATTTTCACATTACTAAGCCATTTTTTGACAGAGGTGAGCTCCCTTCTCCAGTCATTTACATTTCTCAGGTCTATCTTCAAATAATCACTGTCAGGGTCACCTCTAGTTCTACCTCCATGGAGGCCCCCTTGTCATGTATCGCAGAGTGGTGGTCAGGACCAAAGCCTCTAGAACAGAGCACTCTAGAATCTCTGGTCTTAGAACAGAGCACTCTAGAATCTCTGGTCTTAGAACAGAGCACTCTAGAATCTCTGGTCTTAGAACAGAGCACTCTAGAATCTCTGGTCTTAGAACAGAGCACTCTAGAATCTCTGGTCAGGACAGTAAATCTGTGCTGTCTGCGCTGGTTTGGTGTCGGGTTGTCTTGATAACTCGGTGTCATGAGAGCCCGGTGCTGATGGTGACGGTTTGGCCGATGCTGCCAGTCAGTTTAACCCTCCGATCGCACGTCTTTCCCGGAAATTATGAGTATCTGGAGCTGAGTTGAACATTAAACATAACCAGGAGGATGTGCTGTAGCAAAACATTCCCACGGGCGACGGCAGTTTCAACAGGCATGTGGTAATCATCACCAGCCATAACAACATGGCTAATGTGCTGCCACTGTGCAAACATGGCAGGCTGCCTCTCAACATGTTTTCAACTTTGGCGTTTCATCTTTTCCACACAACACTGCGGTAGCTGAGGCTACTAAACTAATTGTGTATTTCCTCCCATGTGTTTTGAGCGTGTGTGCGTGTGTGCGTGTGTGCGTGTGTGCGTGTGTGTGTGTGTGTGTGTGTGTGTGTGTGTGTGTGTGTGTGTGTTTAAAATGAGTTTGGATGATGTTTGGCCGTACTGCATGCGCTTTTATTTTGACAGCTAGTGAGAAAAGAGATGGGGTTGGGAAATAGCCTATGTCAGATTAAAAAGAGGGTGTTTCCCAGCTTCCCAAGCTTTTTTATCTTGTGTACCCCCTAAGCCTTTTGTGACCTAGTAGGCCCTTAACACATGTCTTGGAAATCCTTTTTACAGACAGTAGTAAGGCATGTATTATTTGCTAACATGTGAAACCTAAATAGAGTGTTACCATAATACTATAATAATAATAATAGTAACGTACTTCCCCTGCTTGCCAGTGAGGGTAGTACCCTGTGTGGAGACCTTGAAGTGGACTACGGTGTTGGAAAGTCATAAATAATAATAATAATAATAATAATAATAATAATAATAATAATAATAATAATAATAATAATAACGTACTTCCTCTGATTGTCGGTGAGGGTGATGCCCTGCGTGGAGACTTTGAAGTGGACGACGGTGGCGGAGGGCAGTGGCTGCGTCAGGAGCGTCTCGGCAACGGCCTTGGAGATCGCCTGCGGACCCGTCAACGACTCCATCTCCACTGAGTTTATATACAGAACGTTGCATGCTGGGTAACAAAACAAACAAACAGACAAAAAGCAAACAAATAAACAGGGGGAAAGAAGGAAACTAAATGTGAAAAGCTATGGACACTGAAGAACACAATAGCCAAAGCACTCAGAGAGCGAAGACTGAGTAAGACCATAACCGAGACAAATGGTGTGCAGGAGGGGTGTTCCAATAATCTGGCCCAGTAGTAAACCAGGTGATGTTGACCTTGAGGTCATGGAAAATCATCTAATAGACGAGCCTGAAGTTCTCATCTTCTGAATGACACCTGTGGGCTCTCTATTGGCAGGTTTTCCACTTCCTGTAGTTAACATAGCCAGGTTTATCACTTAACCAGCTTCCTGAAATACCCCCCTCAGGAAAGAGTTTATGTTTTGGCAGCGTTTTCGCAGAAGCATACTGTAAAGAAGACATGCACACTGTGAAGAACAGTTCTGGGTTAGAACAGTTGTTTACAGTGTGGCCTTTGGACTGTGGCTAATTCCAATGTCACGAAAGCTCAAACTTTGTTAAACAGAGAGTATTACAATGACAGGAGATGATTAAAAGCTTGTTAAACGGACAGTACTAAGACTTGACAGGACAGACTTAAAACTTGTTAAATGGACAGTTGAACCAATGGATTAGTCACAGTGTGTTGTCTGATGGTCATGGACAGAAGCCTTAAATAAAAAAATATACGGCCATCACGAGCATGCTCCATATGCCATGCTATTGGAACAACACAGATAACAGAGACTGTGCTTTCAGATGTGTGTTTATGACAGTGATGTTGCTGATATGCAGTGATCAGAGGGGACAGTATGTGTGTGTGTGTGTGTGTGTGTGTGTGTGTGTGTGTGTGTGTGTGTGTGTGTGTGTGTGTGTGTGTGTGTGTGTGTGTGTGTGTGTGTGTGTGTGTGTGTGTGTGTGTGTGTGTATGTGTATGTGTGCGCGCGCGCGTAACAGTCTCATCCCAACTCGTCAATTTCTGACTACCGTTGACCAGACTGCAATTTTTGACGTTGAGGGCATACCTGCCACGTCACATGTTGACTATGTGGCCTAAACCTAGACCTTTCCCTTACCCTAACCGTCAGTGAAGTTATGCTTGCACAAGGGCCGCCTTTTAGGGACAAGCCACATTTTGACTCCTTCAAAATTGAAGTCAAAGGTAGTCAGAAACTGACAGGTTGGGAAGAGACACTGTGTGTGTGTGTGTGTGTGTGTGTGTGTGTGTGTGTGTGTGTGTGTGTGTGTGTGTGTGTGTGTGTGTGTGTGTGTGTGTGTGTGTGTGTGTGTGTGTGTGTGTGTGTGTGTGTGTGGGTGAATGTAGGGCTAGAGGTGATTCCTGTTCACACAGAGGTCATGCACACTAAGCCACAAGAGAGACGATTCTGAAAGAGAGAGGGTTGGCCTCTCTACACAATCACCACACACACACACACGCACGTACGCACACACACCATACCACAAGAGACAGTGGAGAGATAGCCTTGGCTTGGCTATTTCTCTCCACCGACCGAAACAGCAGAGCTGAAAGAACGGCGGGAAAACGGCAAAGCCTGAAAACATACTGAATGCTCAAGTGGTTACACACGCACGGTTACCACACACGCATAGTTACCACACACACACAGTTACCACACGCATGGTTACCACACACACACATACAGTTTGTCTTTGACAAATGGCACACGAAAAGCAAAGCCTGCAAACATATGCTCACAACCTGTTATCACACACACACACACACACACACACGCACGGACACAGCCTCTGCAAAATGCCGGGTGAAATGCAAAGCCTGCAAACATATGCACACAGTGCATACATATACGTAGATAGTACATACATATATACATATGCACACAGAAACATATGCACACAGTAGTTACCATGGGACTCATCTGGCACCTTCTGGCCTACGGTGATATAAGAGGGACAAACTGTGAGGGGGCCGGCAGGCGCTAGGCAACAAGATGCACATGTAGGGGGGGAACAAAAGAAAAAAAGTCACAGGATGGAGGAGGTCACTCGACAGGGCAAAAAACAAAAAAACAATGTGATGTCAACATGTAGGTATGCATGGTAACAGAAATAAATCAAAAACAACAGAGAAGCAATAACAACCTTTTAAACAACCTCTAAAGAGCTTAATGAGCTTGTACCTTTCATCTTCCTATGTAAACCACCCTTTGAAGGACTCTTGTTTTGTTTCTGCTTTTGCAGTATGGTGTTGCAGGTATCCAAGGACAAAACTAGATTGGAAAAGCAAAAGTCCTGCCATATGTTGCTTCCACCTGCGCTCTCTGCACCGGCAATCCCATCTAGGCCTGGGTATTGATTGACAATTTTCGGTTCCGGTTCCATTTCCGGTTCCTTCGTTTCGGTTCCGGTACCAGAACGGTTCCATTTTCGGTTCCTAGAAACCCTGAATTAAACCTGCAGTTACCCAAAGTGGCCAGTAGATGGCGTAACGGGTCTGTAAATCATCAGTTTCCCTGCCTGCCACAAGGCGGCGCTCATCGTGACTTAAGCAATGGTGGGTTAAAGGCATTTAATTCTATACAGCATTCATGATTAATTGCATGCTGCAAGTTGTCCTCTCGGCATGGCTTGGCAAGTATAATAAACGGGTTTGATACTGATAAATGTAGGCTACTCATGTCTGATTAAAATTGTTCTGCTGTACGGTGCAACTTCACTTCTGGTAGGCCTACCAATCCTATGTCAAGCGTGCCTGACATGTTTTTTTTAATGTAGCCTACGCTACCCAGTCTGTCGACAGCTTACCAAAACAGAGACCCAAGATTGCCACTTTCTAGTAAAAACAACCTGTCCTACAGACATGTGTTAGGGCTTGTTCGAAAGCTGCGAATCTTAGCTTTTTACAGGTTTTTACGGCACGTTTTTATGTTCTTTCAATCAAAAGTTATTGAACTGTAAGCGGCCGCTGTTTCAAGTGAAAAAATAGCGCTTTCCAACCTTTTTTTTTGTTTATCTCGTCATTTTTTCCCGAACAGCCAGCGATCTCCTTAACGTAGACATATAGACATGTGTTAGGGCTTGTTCGAAAGCTGAGATTCTTAGCTTTTTACAGTTTTTTACGGCACGTTTTTATGTTCTTTCAATCAAAAGTTATTGAACTGTAAGCGGCCGCTGTTGCAAGTGAAAAAATAGCGCTTTCCAACCATTTTTTTTTATCTCGTCATTTTTTTCCTAACAGCCAGCGATCTCCTTAACCTAGACATACAGACATGTGTTAGGGCTTGTTTGAAAGCTGAGATTCTTAGCTTTTTGCAGTTTTTTACGGAACGTTTTTATGTTCTTTCAATCCACAGTTATTTAACCTTAAGCGGCCGCTACTTCAAGTAAACAATGGCGTTATTCTCCAGCCGGATAGAGAGGAAATCTTTTTTGTCGCTGTGTTCTTAGTTCCCTCGAATTAAACTGACGGTCTGAATAGGCTACGTCTCCAACACAAGACCAGTTATTTCTAAGTTAGCTCTTTTCATGGAAAAACATGTTTCCAAGGAGTCAGAGACATCTTCCTGAAGAGTCGAGGTCATGGTTGAGGTTGACGGTATTGCAGCAGGCATAGTTGAGGTTGACGGTGTGTTGCCGTTGTAAAGATGCTGCAACTCTCTGCACGCAAGTTAATCGAATGCAAGAGCAGTGTTTGAACAGGTTGGATGTATTGCCATTCTTGCATGATGTTAGTTTATCGCAGATATTGCAGCGCGCTCCTTCCTTATCTACTTTCCTGAAATATAGCCACGCTTTCGAAGGCATGTTTTTGTTTCTCAAGTAGTACAATCAGCTGGTTGAAAATCAGCTGTCTTATCAATCGTTTAAATGAGGTGCGAAACGGGAAGAGGAGGAGCGTGGTCAGTTTGTGACACTAGTGGTTGGCTGAAATGGCCGCGTGCTTAAACACACATTTGATGGCTCTGACAGTCAGACTTCAGGAACCGAAACGTGGAACCGACAGACAAGGCACGTTTCGATGCCAAGTAGAACCTTAGCTTTTAATTCGGTTCCATCAAAGAATTGAATTTCGGTACCCAGTCCTAATCCCATCCCACAACACTGTATGAAAAGATTCCTCAAAGAACCCTTGGTTATCACAGTGGGAGAACCCTGAAGGGTTCTGTGGTAAATATATAGGTGCTTAGAAGAACCAAACGGTTGTCTAAACCCTTATAGGTTCTTTGAGGAGCCCTTCTATTGCCATGTATTAAATATTCTCTGAGGAGCCTTGTGGTTCTTCCAAGAATTGTAGGTGTCCACCAGGGAACATTTGGGTTCCCTCATGAACCAGCTTAGGGCTCATTGAAGAACCGTCACATCTTTGTAGTGTACTTATCTCTTCTACATACAGTAGGGATCAGCAGTGATAGGCAAAATAGATTTGATAATAGTTACAATCTAGGTCCATGTATTCCAAATGACCTTGTTTTACCTGTCCAATTCAACCAAGTGATCATTCAACCCAATCAACAGCCAATCGCCTGGCTGTACTGGACCAAGTCATTTTGAATATGTAGCACTGGAATGTAACTAATGAATCCATTTTGCCCATCACTGGCCAAAAAGATTTAACCTGCCTTGACTCACATATGAAGTTAACTGCCATCCCATTTCCCTTCAATATGATATCACTCCACATTTTGCTGCTATTACAGCTTCAACTCAATTGGGATTAGGGGCTTGTCTATACGATTTTTGACCATTCTTCCAAAAGCACATTGCCGATGTCACACACTGATGTTGGTCGAGAAGGCCTGGCTCTCAGTCTCCACTTAAATTCATCCCAAAGGTAATCTATTGAGTTAGGACTCTGTGCAGGCCAGTCAAGTTCATCCATACCATACTCTGTCATCCCTGTCTTCAACGACCTTGCTGGGAGCAAGGAATTATTCACCAAAATATTTTGGTATCCTTGTTTTGGTATGCTTCCTGAGCATGCCCCTTCCTCTTCCAACATGACTGTGCACCTGTGCACATAGCAGGTAAATGTTGTTTATATATAAACATAGTTTGGGAGGAAGTCTGCGAGTAATTGACAGCTGTCATTACTTGAGATTTAAATTTTAATCCCTCCTGCCCCTTTCACCTGTCATGCACGAAGGCTTCCCAAATTGTCCCGCCACCTCCCTCTACTCCTCCATTTCACAAGAGCAGCCATCTATAATTCCTCTGTACACATAGAGGGTAGAGGCGGATCTCATCCCGCATGATCTCTGTTCAAAGCATCCCAGGACCAAGGCCAGCTAACATGCTATGCATGCCTATTGTCCACCAAGCACTAGAGGAAGAACTAGTGAAAGACATGGATGACAGAGTATGGTATGGATGAATTTGACTGAGTCGTAACCTGAACCAAATAGAACCTTTGGGATAACAGAGAGTGGAGACTGACATCAGTGTGTGACCTCATCAATTGCGCTATGTACAGATGGTGTAACTTCAATCTGCTCATTACCGTGCCGGGCCGCGGCAGCGTACCGTGATCATTACACCCTGTGGCCATTCGGAATGCGGGGGGCAGTATAGCACCGCTTTTGCAGAGCAGCGTCTGCCTGTGTCTGTGGTCTGTTTGTGCTTCCGTCCTTGCCCGTCCCCCAGTTTTAGTAGTAGTAGAAATACAGTCAGCAAATTGCATGTTTTATTTAGCATTGGGCATTTGATAGGGCATTTGATAATAACACAAGTGTGAGCCCTAAACAAGACCACAACCACAATAACCCTAACCCAATTTAGGACCATAGGCCTATTCAACCGTTTCCACAACCTCACTGATCACAGTTGCTTCATCTGTAATGCCAGGGCTAAGAATAACGAAAATAGCAAAACAGAGTAGGCTAATAAACCGTAATGGAGAGACTGAGGAGACATGAAATCAAGCGGCGGAGTTCGGACCATTTTGAGTGGACCGATGTCGCTTGCTTTGTGTAGCCCTATCAAGCAAGCCTGTCTGTCTCATTTGTGCGATGAGCACAAAAACACAAATTGAACCACTCGTATAGTGTGAGTCAAACAGACATGAACAACATTGTAGCCTAATGAAGTAGTGCCCCGTCATGTCAGCATGAGAGAGGTGATTTTACATTTGGCGACGACATTCCGTCTTTAAAACTGGCGCATGCCGCTTCCCCTATTGCAGGTTATTACCTGATCTACACTGTCGTTACCACAAAAAACAAGGTAGCACAACTTAATACTATTACTAGCCTATATATCTGGTAGCCTAAATAGTAGGTTGAAGACGGGGGTATTATTGGTGCACTGGTTTTTTTTTGCGAAGCAGAGTAATCTGCTTCAGTGTAGCTCATTGTATGTTGATCCCTCCCTCAGTTTTAGGCTACAAGTGGAAAGAGTCAGCCAATTGCGCACGTAACATTGGGTATTTGATAATAACACAAGCGTGATCCCTAAACAAGACCGCCAGTCGACGGTGTTTTGTTTTCATTATTCTGTCCTGCATTCACCGTCTCAATTCCGCTCCTAACTTATAGGCTAAGTGATGTCTGTTAATTATTTCTGCACTACCTATTCAAGTCAGGAACGGATATCCTCAGGATAGCCTACGGACTAATAGGTTGAAGACGTTTTTTTTTGTATTGGTGCTTGTGAACATTTCATCCTTTCAATGCGCTGTTGTGCGCGATCGACGGGATTCCGGTTAACTGGGGATGTGATGCACACATGACAATACATCTGTTACACCAGGTGTGGCTAATCATCTGTGATTAGGACTGCAAATTCAGTTGCTTCGGTGGAGATGCGAACCAACAGTATGACTGGGGAACTATGACTCCTTCGGAGGCTGGATAACCTGTCGCGCCACGACATGTCACAAAAGGCTGTGCAGTCCCGTGCACTGCACTGCACTGCTGTAACCCACCCATCCCCCACAGACAAACATTCATGTTCTGAAAAGTTCAACACGTTCTGAACATTTTAGCCGCTTTGCATTAAGTTTTCGAGCAGACACTTGTCCACGGTGACGCAACATCGAAAGTGAAACGCAGAGACTGTTCACAAATAACTGAATAAAGATTTCATTAAAAAAACCCACAGCATTTCTGGGTGTGCTGGGTGACCACACTGCCTATGCCTATCCAGATGCACGTATAGCAACAATGAGAAAGAGAGGGAGAGACGGAGAGAGAGAGCGATTAGCGCGTATCTGTGTGTGTGTGTGTGTGTGTGTGTGTGTGTGTGTGTGTGTGTGTGTGTGTGTGTGTGTGTGTGTGTGTGTGTGTGTGTGTGTGTGTGTGTGTGTGTGTGTGTCGGGGAACATTTGAAGTGAAAAAAACACCCTCCCCCACTTCAGCATCAGATGTTGGTGGTCTACAAGTCAATATGTTTACCCGACTATCTTGTAGCCCAGTCATGAAGTTCATAAAGCCATCGGTAGCCTATAGGCCAAGATATCCAAAATCCCTCCGCAAATTTCTGCATTGCCTGAGTTCATAGGCTAAAACAACTTTATTTAGGCCTGACTTATTTAGCTTACTTTATTAGCCTTATTTAGGCCTATTATCGTATTTAGGCTTTAACGTGGGCCTATTTTACAAAATATCGAAAGAAGGAAAAGACACGACAGACAAGTTGAGGCTTACTGATCGTAGCCTGTTACAGCAAATCGAACATGCGCTTTATGAACACACTAGCCTGAGGGCAAACATCTTCTTGGCACTATTGAGATAACCAGGCCATGCCATGAATTCAACTACCTGGGCCCACACTAAAATACTGACAGACTACAATTGCTTGGATCTTCAGTGGGTTTCGTGGGTCCGGGGGGATGGGTGGTGATGGCACGCTTGATGTATTTTTCCCCACCCCATGCATGCACGCGGACACACAGGGTCGGGACATTCACCCAATGAATGACTGAGTGCGGCTAAATATGCCTGTTGCATATCGTAGCCTAATTATTCACACATCACGTCAAGTCACAAATTAGTAGTCTCTTGCAGTTGACCTATGCCAAATTAACGTCCTCCCTGTAAGGCTGCACTAATTCAAACAGGTAGAGGAGTCGGCTTAGCCTATAGCCAAAGTCTATAAAATGTAGCCTATTTTTTGTAATTTCCAATTATCTAGGCTATGTTTACGATAATGATTTGTTGCGCTACGACGGTGCTCAAGACAAGTTGGAACATAGTCATCTCAAGTGCTCCCATTTTATTTTGATCCTGCTTTAAGTCAATGGGCCAGGGCCGCGTTATCCTATGGTGCAACCGGTGCTGCAGCACCGGGCCCCGCCACTAGAGGGGGGCCCCGGACGTCGTGAGATTGGAAAATATGAAACGATATTTTGAGACAATCAATTGTACTTTTGACGCATTTCGCCATCCGTAGGCAAGCAGAGGCGCATATGCATATCTTGTCACCAGGCTAGACAGGCAGCGTGGGCCCCCCAAGACTGTAGCTGGGGAACAGCAGTGGCGATTTGTTACAAGTGTTCTTTCTTTTTAATTTTCGCTTGGCCCCCCTACTGAGCCTAGAATCGCCTCTGCATGCACGCAGGAATCGGAGGTCGGAACTTATCATTTCTGTCAGATTCTTCTAGTTGTGTGCCACCAGTGAAAACGGTAGTTTATTTTGATGATGGGCTAGTGTCTAAAAGATGTGCGAGAAACTCGGCGTCAGCACTTTCTTCAGATTGTACGGATAAACTTCAGCCCGGCATGGATTAACGCATTGAAGAGAAGGTTGGCAACGTTATCCATTTGTGTAATGTCAGTGTTATAATCGCTTTTTGTAATTGTTGCATAGCGATCATGGACTTGTGCAATCATGTAGGCCTAAGCTAAGCAAACAGAGCACAGCACACCAACCTAACTTTATCTTATTCTATTGTTAAAACATGGGGAAATAAATCACGCACCCAACTGCATTCGCGAAACAAAAGTCCTGCATGGCGCGGGGAGGACCACTTCTGAGGTGTTTTTTAAAAATGTGTTCACAATAATGCTACGTAGCAAGTGCACCAATCAGCACTCAAAGTTCTGACAGTCCGACAACAACAGGGCAAGCCAATCTAGCACACACTAAAATGATATAGGCTAGTCGCATGTTATGGCCATTTCCCTAAAGCACTGTAATAGGTCTAATGTCGATGCTCTGTCAGCGTATATCTTTGCGTTCGGCTTTGTGTTCAGTTAAAACATGCCTGGGTACCACTCGCGGATTGTTCAGTTAGCAAGTGGCTCTTATCTGGGAGGGAAAAAAAACTTGCGTGATACATCCACATCCACATCTAAACATTTGGCCTACGAGTTTGCATCGTAATCTACTGTAATGATTGCACACTATTGCATTGTAATGCACCATCTAGATGAAAACCGCTGACTTCTTAATTGGTAGTCTATATGGTACATTTTGAGGGGATTTTGTGACAGCTTCACTTTGCTGTGGTTCGCTGCTAAGGGGATTCCCCTTCCTCGCGTCAAGCGACAGCTGAGTAGGCTACTTTCCTTTGACAGACAACCAGTCTTTCCAAGGTCATTGGAAGTTACATTAATTAACACGTGCTTCCCACGACGGTTTCGATTCGACAAATTGGTCGGCCGCAACGTAGCAAAAATAAGAGACTTTTGGTTGTGCTTCTGTTTGGTAGGCTAGTTCTAGCTGAGCCGACGTTTACTCTGCTAAACGGTAGTGCACAGAATCTCCTCCCTGTCAGCTGGCTAGACTTCCAATGGCTTGCGTTGCGACTGGTGAACTCGGCAGGGGGTTCCGCGCACCCCTTTTTTTGTGTTGGAGTAGAACGTGTAGCCTGGGTTGTTTCATGCGTTTTGAATAGGCTATGGCTCATTATAATGTGGTGTAGGGGCCCCGGAATGCGTCTGCACCGGGCCCCGGCGAGGGTTAACGCGGCCCTGGAGAGGGACGGATGAAACGGGTGTTTCATTCGTCCCGACAGTGTCTACTGACACTTAAATCCCTTTTGCCTGTAAACCTGACAACTTTGACTTTTCATACTTTCGGATATGTTAAAGTTTTCGAGTAAATCGCAGTGTTTCATTCGTCCCGAGTTTCATGAGTCCCTGCTCTCCCCTACTGCCTAAACTGTTACAGTTTAAATGCGTCCTCTCCAAACTGTGTGTGTGTGTGTGTGTGTGTGTGTGTGTGTGTGTGTGTGTGTGTGTGTGTGTGTGTGTGTGTGTGTGTGTGGGCGAGAGAGGGAGAGAGAGAGCGAGGGAGAGAGGCGCTTAATTCCCCGCAGAAAGAGCAAGGCGATGTCTCCAAATATTAGACAAATGCATCTTATTTTAGTTAAGTAGACATCAGGGATGTATTTTGCTTAATAGCAACGCCGACCTGATTGGTTCATATTGCTCTGAATAGCCACAGAAGGCTAGGCTATATTTTAATGGGTTTACGCGCGCGAGGTCATCTAACTGTGGTCACAGTCGCCAGGTGCTATTATGAGAGGAAAACTATAGCACGTTGGCAAACATTAAAGTCAGTTTAAGCCATGCATATGATGAACCAGTTTTCTTGTTTGAAAAAACACACTTCCCGGTGCGCAAGGTGCATGCATTTCTGACTGACCCAGATGAAATCGCATGAGGAACTCCATGATTATGAGATGACATTGCATATATTTCCCCCCCCCTCTCTCTCTCTCTCTCTCTCTCCAAACCCAGTTGTACTTGGACTCACTTTTAACACCGCTGGCCTACCCAGGTGAATCGCAGCACACATTGTTTGCAGTGAGCCGTGCCGTGTGCGAGTGCTGTGCAACTTCACCCCTAACGTTTAACCTAGACTAGCGAGTGCAGTGTTGTAAATCACGTGGAATAAGTGCAGCGATTACCTGCGTAGCCTACTTAATTATGGAAGTGAGTGTCATTTGGACTGCCTATGGAATCAAGCCTACTGTCACCAAGCTCTTCCTGTCTCCCCAGCCTCGCAATGGATGGACACCTGGCCACCGCTCCTCCGCCTCCTTCGGAACGGATGACTGTGGGGGGGATCTCCAAGGAAATTTGGAATTTCGGACTTGTATAGATTTGGGGTGCCCCGGGACTCTTTTAGATTTCTGTTAGTTAATAAATATTATTTTAAAACTCAATATTTGTGTCTTGGCGTATTTGTGGTGTACAGTACTCTCCAGGGTATTTGGTAACAAGGAGAGGTGTCGCTGGAAAAATGCACACTTTCTCACCTGCGACACATAACCCGACAGTTGGTTACACTTAATTTGAGCACGAAAACAGCAATATCAGTCGCTTGCTAATTTTTGCCAATGTGACAACATTAAATTCATTAGGGAAGTGTAGGTTAGGTTATCGCCCCAGCTGTTGGCGATGTGAGATAAATAGCCAACGCTTACACGCTCAAACGAAGCGCTGTTAGGTTACTGCGGTGAGGTGTATTGCACTCTCAGTAATTTTTACCAAACGAAAAAAGTATCCACATCCAGACAACAAGTCTGAAGTTGCAATATTAGACGTTTCAAATCTTGCGATGAATCGGTGCGTGCGGGTGAATATGAGCATAATTAATATGCCGTCAACATCGTCTAAAATATTCCATATGGTAATAAATGTTGCCTACCCATTTGCGCTTGAATGTGTATTGTGTGTATGCAAGAGAAAGTGTGTGTGTGTGTGTGTGAGAGTGTGTGTGTGAGAGAGAGAGAGAGAGAGAGAGAGAGAGAGAGAGAGAGACTACCACGTGGTAAAGCGTATAGCGAGCGCTCCCAAGTGCCACCCGGCGGTTGTTTGGGTACACTGCAGCTAGGCCCGGTACGTACCGAGGTGGATGACGTGGCATTACCTCGGTAA
>NC_085868.1:5840395-5872895 GCF_034702125.1 Engraulis encrasicolus
GTAGACAAGTAGAGAGGAAATAATGATTACTATGTTTTTAAGGCAGCACTGGCCTAATGGGTAGGGAAGTGGTCTTAAAGTGACACTGTGTGAGATTTTTAGTTGTTTATTTCTAGAATTCATGCTGCCCATTCACTAATGTTACCTTTTTCATGAATACTTACCACCAGCATCAAATTCTAAGTATTCATTATGACTGGATAAATTGCACTTTTCATACATGAAAAGGGAGATCTTCTCCATGGTCCGCCATTTTGAATTTCCAAAAATAGCCATTTTTAGCTGCAAAAATGACTCTACTTGGACCATACTAGAAAATATTTGTTTATTACTTAGTACACTTTCATGTAAAGATCAAATTTGGCAATAGGCAGCCCAGTTTCAATGAGCAGCATAGTTGCAGTACCTTTTTTGACCATTTCCTGCATAGTGTCCCTTTAAGATCAGAGGGTGAAGTGGCTGAAGTCACCTTGAGTAAGGCACCTAAGCCCACACTGCTCCAGGGACTGTGACTAATACCCTGTAAAATAACTGTAAGACGCTTTGGATAATAGTGCCAGCTATTAAGTGTAATGTAACGTAATGTGATGTAATGTAGCATTTTTTTTAGAAATTGGTTAAAGCCTGTCATTTGCAGTAGAGTGGAACTAAACAATAAACCTGAGCTCATTCATTTGCTATCAAAACACAAAACAACATCTGTAGACCTGTGCACATGCATACACGCACAGTCATACACGCACGCTTGCACACTTACAGACACACAAAGACACACACACACATACAGTACATACACACACACACAGAGCCCGTACCCCAGTGGTGCGTTGATGTTGTGTGTGGGGGGTGCTGCTCTCTCCATGGCCTCTGCAGGGTAGAGAGGGTGCTGATGGGCAGGGGACATGGAGGGACCCCTCCCTCCCACGTGGGCCACCGGCCCGATGTAGCCACGTGGCTCTGTGGAAATAGAAATACACACACGCACGCACGCACACACACACACACACACACACACACACACACACACACACACACACACACACACACACACACACACACACACACACACACACACACACACACACACACACACACACACACACACACACACACACACACATTAGCAGGCTGAGTGGATTGGATGGCAACTATGACGAGGAAATACACCTGAAACGCCATGAAACATATGATGACAAATGTGATGTACTGTGAAGTAGCAAGGGTAATGCACAAAGACAATTTTATACCAACAAAAAATATACAACACAACACAATATAGGACACATACATATACAGTATAGGGTACAGAAAAAGTTAGCTCCTTCTAGAGGAGTTACAATGAAGGTGCAAAAACAGCTCATTCCTGCCACACGTGAGGTTACAAAGAGGTCAAATCACTCTGGCACTGCTCATTTACAGGTAAGTCATTAGAGTACAAGACATCGTGTCAAGGATCAGACCACATGCCCTACTGCATTTACCAATGGAATTTGACTTTGGGTAGCCTTGTCTTATTTATAAAAGCGTACAGTTTACGATAAGCACAACACAACACATTAAGAGTAGAGGAGGCCAAGAGAGAGGAGAGGTGAGATGGGGCGGCAAAGGGATTGTTTTGCAGGAGTCGAGGAGAGACAGAAGGTGGGATGGGTGGGGGATGTTAAAGGCAACAGGAAGACACCCTTACCTTCCATCTCATCGCTAGAGTCTGAGTCTGACAGCGGTGGAGGAAAGGAAGCAAGGAAGAAGAAGAATGGGGGACAGGACAGAAAGTTTTAACGACAGTAGCGAACGGAAGAGGATAGATACCGCAGCTGAAGACTGGACCTTGGCAAGCTGACCTGCCAATATCCCAGCACGGCACCCGAGAGGGGGCAGCACCAATAGGAATTGCAAACATTGGCAATGTGCACTATTAACATGCTATTTACACGCTATTACCACATTAATGCAAAAATAATATGGTACTACCATATTTATTCATTGTTATGAGTTTTTGCTTTTTTCACCAAGGGGTGGGGTGCTGGAGTGGCCATCGTCCAAGGTGCCAATCACTGTAGGGTATGTGTGTGTGTGCGTGCGTGCGTATGTGCGTGTGTGTGTGCGTGTGCGTGAATGTGTGTGTGTGTGTACCTGAGCTACTCTGTTGCATCAGGTCATCAGGACTCTGGGCCTTCAGTCCGAGCGCCGATAGGGGAGTCTTCGCCAGGCCAGGGGGAGAGCGGCCTACACACACACACACACACACACACACACACACACACACACACACACACACACACACACACACACACACACACACACACACACACACACACACACACACACACACACAGGCAGAGAGGGAGAGAGAGAGAGACAGACAGAGACAGAAACAGAAACAGAGAGAGACAGAGAAGAAAAAAAGAGAAAAGACCAAAAGAAGAAAAGTGTAGAGACAAATAGAATCAGAGGGTCAGAGGGAAAAGAATAGAAGAGAGAAAATTGGGTGAAAGGAAAACAAAATATGGTTAACTTTATACACACTATACTGTAAGTGAAGTCTTGACAGTGCTTGACATTGTTGACAAAACATTTAACAACACTTAGGGAAAGGTCTAGTAGACAGAAACACGCTGACATGACTGACACAGTGACAGTGACGATCAAACAAAAGTAGTCATGACACTTGTGACATCAGGAATGTCATGCTTGTGACAAACTACATAAAGCCCAAAGTGTTTGCTGCAGTGGCACAGACAATACACACGTGACAAAGCAACTTAGTGATAGAGAACACAGCGCCAAAGCCCACATATAAATATGACTGTTAGTATGAATAATAGTGTGTGTGTTTATATGTCTGACAAAAACCTAGAGATTATATAAGTGTGTGTGTGTGTGTGTGTGTGTGTGTGTGTGTGTGTGTGTGTGTGTGTGTGTGTGTGTGTGTGTGTGTGTGTGTGTGTGTGTGTGTGTGTGTGTGTGTGTGTGTGTGCGTGCGTGCGTGCGTGCGTGTGTGTGTGCGTGCGTGTGTGTCTATCTGCATGTCTCTGTGTCTTTGTTCCTAATTTTGTTCCTAATATGATTGTTATTATAAGATCCCCATTAGCTTCAGCAAACCAGCAGCTACTCTTCTTGAGCTCACTCATGATAAGAATCATCAAATACAGATATGGAAGATTGATTTGAACTAAATGCATAAGCTGTTTATGAACCATGGGATGTCATGGGTGATGTGTAACATGATGTCTCAGCCAGCTAGCATGCTGTATGTTTCAAGCCAATGGAAGGCAAGCAGGGCAGGACACCTCATAAGCACATGGATCAACATGCAGTCTGCACTTACCAAAGAATCCCAATAAATTCTTTGAGTGGCAGCCTGAATGACCAATTAGAGGCGAGACAAAACAATAGGGAGGGGAGGGGAAATTTTATAGGGGATGGGGATGGGGCTGGGGTGGTGGGTATATTTATCTGGCCTCTGATTGGTTCATTTCTTAACCTGTAGCATGACATCGCTGCAGGAGGAAGGGTGCCATGGAGATAATCACTATGACGATGAATGCCGATGACAGCGCGCTGTCAATACATTCCCTCGGTGGGTCTGTGTGTGAGTGGGCGTCTGAGCCTGTTGCTGTGGCTGCAAGTGTGTGCGAGTATTTGTGTGCCTTTTTTTGTTTTACTGTAAGTGTGTCTATGTACTGTATCTTTTTCTCTGCACATATGTGTGTGGTTGTGAGTGGTACAATATTTGTTGGATTTGTGATTGGTGATTGTACGTTAACATCCTAAATTCTAACTGCAAGACCATAATGTAGTGTGGAGCATGTTCCTCAATGGATATGTACCCTGAAAAAACATGAGAACATGAGAATAAGGGCATTCTGGTGTGGATCTTAACGACCAGTGGTGCAGTGCATGATGGGAGATGAAGGCAGCAATGTTGGATTGCAAATATGGATCTCCTCACAACACAACAGCTCAACAGCACGAGAAACTACCACAACAGGGGGGTATTCTAAGAGCCTGGCTCAGAAGTAAACCAGACTAAGTTCATCTTGCGGTAGTGGTAAATCACCTAATAGAAGAGCCTAAAGACACCTGTGGGCAATCTATTAACATGTTTACCACCTCCTGTAGGTTAACTTAGTCAGTTATTGCTTAACCATGTTCTTGCAATACACCCATTGCCAAATACATCAAACTTAGGACTGTGACAATAAATACTCACATACGTCACAACTTAACACAGTCTTTGCTCAACCAAGACTTGACAAAATCAAATCACATGAATGCAATCCGACCAGAGTCATGTGTGCTGTGTCTCATAACTGGATAACCTGAGCCCACTGGCAATACTCAACACACAGATACAAGACTCAACAACACCGACAGTGACGTCACTTCCTGCGGTGTGACCAACCAGCACACAGTATTATTATTATTATTTTTAGTTTTTTTGGTTAGGTAGAAGGGGGGTATGTCAAGGGTTATGCCCACAGACAGGACATGTACTGTATACACACTTGCAAAATTAATGGATTCAATTAATAATTAATTAAAATTGATATTAAAATACATTTCACTGTCTGTTCTCAAACTGACACCCACTCTGGTCTGGGCTATGCTGATGATGCAAAGCAATGGAACACACATATTTTACACAATAAATATCCACTTTTTGCTGGCATTCGGTGACTACTCTCAATTCACTGAGTATTGCTGGTGTAATGGCTTTAAATGTCAGTTGAAGAACAGGTGGTGACACCTACTTTACAATTATTTAAAATATGTGCATATATGCTTTTTAGGCACGTTTTACTGCACATATACACACAATAAAATGTTTAGTGTAAATTCATCATTTAGAGAGTCTAGAGTGCATCTAGAGTCCATTTGGTCCCAGAGTACTCTCTAACGGTTAAGTTAACACTGTGTTTTTACTCCGGACAATATACTGTATATACACAGTATGAAAAATGCAGAACTAATTTAACACTTGAGTCGATTTAACATTTTCTACAGTGTACTCTATTTGCCCCCAGAGAGTACACTTTTAGTATAGAATTAACATTGTTTACTGTGCGATCTTTCGGCAAAACTCTGCAGTTCCACCACCCCCCACCCCCCGGGTCCCTTCCTCCTGTAGCGAGGCGTGACTTACACAGGTTGAAGTAGGGTGTCTGTGGCGAGGTGAGGGGGGAGACGGGAAAGGCGGGGGTGGAGGGGGGTGCCTCACCACCACTGGGGGTCGGGCTGACGGGAGCCCCACTGTCCGACATGTCGTCAAACGCCTCGCGATAGCTGTGCATTTGTCCCTAGAGGGGGGACACAGAGAGTAGGAGAGTTGGTGTAACGGTAGACACAAATACACACAAACACACGCTCAAGTGCGCACACACATGCGCACACACATACGCACGCACGCACGCAGGCACGCACACACACACACACACACACACACACACACACACACACACACACACACACACACACACACACACACACCCCTCACGATAGTTGTGCGTCACACGCTCAAGTGCGCACACACTTGCGCACACACATACGCACGCACGCACGCACGCACGCACGCACGCACGCACGCACGCACGCACGCACGCACGCACGCACACACACACACACACACACACACACACACACACACACACACACACCCCTCACGATAGTTGTGCGTCTGTCCCTGTAGGGGGAGACAGAGAGACAGAGTTAGAGTTGTGAACACACACACACACACACACACACACACACACACACACACACACACACACACACACACACACACACACACACGCACACACACACACACACACACCCCTCACGATAGTTGTGCGTCTGTCCCTGTAGAGGGAGACAGAGAGACAGAGTTAGAGTTTGAACACACACACACACACACACACACACACACACACACACACACACACACACACACACACACACACACTCACACAGCCATCTTACCTCCCTGGGTCGTCCTCCAGGGTTGGATGCGATGACGGTGACGAACTCTGGCGAGACGTGTGTGCGCGGGCTGCTCATGCTGGTACTACCCTGGGCACTGCCGCTCCGATCCTCGTGCCCATTCTGGTACTGCCCTTCGCTGTTGGTGCGGCGACGCATGGACGGATGACCTTCATCAGGGGTCACAGTGTGTGGCCTTGACCCTGAGATGGACACATACACACACAAGGCCACAAACTCGTGTTACATACACATACACACACACACTGCTGAGGCTAATCGCCAAAAAAGTACATGCGTAGTATACTGTATGGTGGATACTGTATACTGTAACAGCTTCTGCTGTTATACTGTGGGCTGCATGTCTGACTATGATGTTGTGCATGCTGCCGTAATGGCGCGTCATATTTCTACCGCTGTGATACGTTCATTATTATTATGCTGCTTTTGATGTATTTGATGCATGTTGTGCATGCCGCTGTGCTAGCGCTGTAGTAACTTTGTTTATTTATATACACTTACATATGTAGCAGTGATGGCCGCAGTGTCTGCGCACTGATGATGGATTAAGGGCTGAAACGCGTCTGCTTGTGGACATGGTGGTATAATGAGACTCAGCTTGTGAGCGCGTTTTTCCCTTCATTTTACGTTGATTCATACAGTATAACCTATTCGCTTTAAAGTGATACCGCATCATTTCTGTAAATATGCTAACTTTTGCACCTCCCCTGGAGTGAAACAATTACGTTTTATTTTCCTCCTTTACTTCCAGTCATTCTCTTAGTCTGGTGATGTTACCTTTAGTTCCAAGCTGGCAATTAGCATTGAATCGTATGATACCAGCCAGATGCTATACGATTCCATTATATATGCTATAGAGATGCACCGGATCCGGTTCCGGTTCCGACAGGATAATAGGGTTTTTTACAGGATCTGGATCCGGCAGGATCTTAGTCTTCAGTCAGTCTTTCACAACCCCAATCACTGCATGGAGTGAAAGCCCTTTGGAAGCGGCCGTTGCAGGCAGTGTGGCAATAAGCCAATGAGTCTAAAAAATAGTTTGAGCCAACGTAATAAAAAGGGCCCACGTGTGCGAGTAGACTATATGTTTCATCCCTTTTGTAGGATCCGGTATCCGGTATCGGATCTGGCAGGATCTTAAGCAGAGAATCCGGTATCCGGCAGGATCCTAAAAATCAGAATCCGGTGCATCTCTAATATGCTAGCTTGGAGTTAACATTTGCGCTACCAGACTCAGAAAACAGCTGGAAGTGCAGGAGGGAAATCAAACTCAAGGGGCTGAGCTTATTTCCAGGAATGGGGCGGTATTGTTTTATTTCTTATCACAATTGCGCTTGGCCAGCTACTGGTTTCATATCAATTCGTGGATGATTCTCAGTAATGCCATGTACTGTAATGGTCATATCAAATCGTTCACAATTACTGTACAGCATGTGTCAGATATGACAAGCATATTTAATGAATAAGGTATGAGAAGTCTGATGTCCATGTCTATGTGCATGACCCACCAGTTAAATACGACATGCAAAGGCCAGCATCTCATTATGGTACATTATCACTGCAGTTGGTCTATGTCTTGTGTCTTGTGTGAAGAGAGCAAGGCTGTTGCAATGACACCTTTATTCATCTTAGACCTAGAGCATGACGCCGTGCTGTTCTTTATGATAGTGAGGCAGGGAGGAAAGGGTGAACATCAACTAGGGTGAGAGTGAAGTGGCAGTGCAGTGAAGGTGGAAGGATGAGGGAAGAGAGAAGAAAATAGGGAGGGAGAGAAGGAGAGAGAGAAAGTGAAATAGAGAGAAAGAAGGGAAGAAAAAAAGGAAGGGGAGCTTGACAGAGGACAAACCAGAGAAGGAATAGGAGCGGCGTCGGTCAAGGGTCTGGGGGGTCAGACTCTCCGAGATGCCCCGGATGCGAGCGTTGTACTCTGGGGATGGAGGAGGAGGAGGTGGTGGTGCATGGAGGAGGAGGTGAAGAAGAGCAGGAGGTGGTGGAGATTTGTGGAGGTGAAGAAGTAGAGAACAGGTGAAGTAGAAGGTGCGGTAGTAGTAGGAGGTGCAGAAGGAAGTGGTGGTGGCAATGGTGACGTGAGAGAGGAGGTAGTCCACACAGTGGAGGAGGAGGAAGGAGGAAGGAGTGGAAATGGGCAGACAGAACGAACAACAAAAACGACAAAATAAAGACACAAGAAGAGATAGAGAGAAAAAATGAATGAAAAAATAGGACATTACACTTATGGCTGTTTTATAGATGCATTGATGGGCATGCACAAAACTGTTGTGACCTCCTCCGTCATGGCCTGGAATTACTTCCTTGTTACAATGACCTTGGGTCCAACTCAATATCTAACCTGCCGTCCGCTCCTTTTTGCTTTTAGCCTCATGCTTTGCTGATGCTCCTCCTTCGTGGAGAGAACAGCTTTTGGGGGACTTTTCCCCCTTCAACATCCCAAATGCCAATAAGAAAATGTCCTTTGAATTGTGCTTTGGCCAGATATTGAATAAAACTCCTATTGCACCACAAGGCCACAATCCAAAGGAGAGGACAGGAGGTTAGATATTGAATTGGACCCTTTATGAATATGGTCATAGATATAGAACACGGAATGTTGTGTTTGTCGTCTTTAGCCTCTTGGCATGGCCAACGTTAGGCACCGCTAGCTTCAGAAATCGTTCTCATCTGAAAGACAGCATGAATGCACGTCCCAAAGCGTTAGCCTGAGGTAGGGAGCCAATCCTGAGATCGGGAAGGGATGGAAAGGCAATGACGGGTCCTACTCTGCAAATGGAAGCTTACAGTTTGTTTGAATAGATAAAACTGACATGATTGGCTATGGGCTACATGTACACCAAATGATACATTTGTAATGGCCAGTAAACGGCTGTTGGCAATCGCAAACCACACCTCCCCTACAAGAAATGCAATAGCTGTGATGTGGTCTGGTGTGAACCAGCTTTGGGCACCGCCACCTCGGTACAGAGAGTTCATATGTTTTTTTGACACTACCAGCTAAGATGTTGTTTTACCGCCAGCTACAGAATATTTTGCATATTATCGGCAATTAATGTTCATGCATCAAGCAGCATTAGGCACATACAGAAATGGCAGCGTTTTGAACCATTTGTTCCAATAGGCAGGGGTAGTCAACGTGGCATCTTGTGTTCCATGTGTTCCATTATGACCTGACATTACTGCTCGTGTTGACCTCCTGATCATGGCCTCCTATTACTTCCTGGTTAAAGATTATATTGACCTCACCTTCATGGCCTGGCATTACTTGCTTCCAGGTTAAAAGCTATTTAATGACTACACAGATGGTGATTAATCTTCCATAGCATGAGGGCATATACATGTGCAAGATGGCAGACATGTATGGTGCACCATTAGCACAGCCATCTATTAATACGGTCTGGCCATCTACTCTCTGGCCATCTATTAACACTGTCTGGCCATAAGTGCAAAATGAGCATTTAATTTACCCTCCCATGTGGCTGTTATGACATTAAATCCATCATTTTCAAATATTTTGACCCTTCACACACACACACGCGCACACACACACACACACACACACACACACACACACACACACACACACACACACACACACACACACACACACACACACACACACACACACACACACACACACACACACACACACAGACAGAGTCTTTCATAACAAGCACACTACCTTTCCCAATACACACAAGCACACGCACTTATGGTACATGGCCGATGAGTCATTAAATAAAGGTCAAAAGGTCAGTGATAACAGTTCATCTTGTTCATCACCTCTCTCTCTCTCTCTCTCTCTCTCTCTCTCTCTCTCTCTCTCTCTCTCTCTCTCTCTCGCTCTCTCTCTCCTCTGTTTCACAGGACAAATGGGGCCCGTTCTCCATAGAGGGGCACATTACATTCACATTCACGGTCATGTTCACATCCTCATTACTCATAGTCGTGCTCACTGGTATTTTTCCACTCAGTCTAAAACCTCAGACCAAATATTGGGCAGCGATGGAAACGGAGGAATCTTTCAGTGGGTCTAACTGCCTGTTTCCCCCCACGGTGTCGAGTACAGGGCAGTGCAAGGCAGTGCAGTGTAGTGTATTGTAGAGTAGTGCAGCTATTTCACAGCGTGTGGGTTTGAACAGGACACCAGGACTGTGGTTAGGCCCCATGGCTTAGAGGAGAGCTGCTTTAACTAGCCCTCAACAGTTCAATAGAGAGACGTCATATGATCTACATCTATAGTACATACATGCACACAGCTCTGTGCCTTACAGCTCATGTTCATCTTGACAAACGGGGATGTTGTGTTGTTGATTTAGATCGTCTGCACATTGCTTTGTCATTATTTTCATATTGTGCATGAAACATTTGCTGGGGATTAAAATCCTTGAGGAACAAAGCAGACCCTAATTAACTTTAGATGAATGTGTAACATTCCTTTAACCTTCAGTTGCACATAAGAAAAAACTCGGATGCCAATTGAAACCAATGCTGCTGCAACCACTGCATTCTCCTCCTTGCCGCAGCCCCCTGACTGCAGTTCCTAAAATTCACCACCAGATGGTGCAGCCAGACTGCAACAAGATGGGCCGCTGCCTCTGGCTCTGCAGTGCTGAGAGGATGCAAGTGTGGAGACAAGCTCTGGTTGCTGGGGCAGAGACAGAGGCAGAGGCCTGATCTGATGCAGAAGAGTAAGGGATCCTCTGTACTCCTGTTCTTCACAATCTGATGCGACACAGGAGAGAGGACTGACTTCAAGTAGGGTCACCAGACGTGGAAAGAATTTTCATGATCTTGATGAAGACGTAACAAGATTGAAACGGTATTTTTGGCATATTACATTACATTACATTCAACCAAAGCGGCTCACAATCGTGGACATAATTATAGCCTACAACACACAAGTGCACAGGGAATATTCTGCCTCAAATAAAGCAGAACATTACGTTCCATATCTGGAGATGCTCGAGAGACAGACTAAGGATATGTATCGCTAGAAGCATGTCATATGTTCTGATGACACCAAGATAAACCACTTTGTTTAAGGTGGTGCCAAGCATGTGTGGTGGTGACCAAGTGAGTAGTACAAAGATGACAAAGTGTCCCAGGCTTACAGTCAAGTATGGTAGTGAGACTGACATGGTTTGGGGCTACCATCAACATTGGGAAGCTGAATTTCACCAAAAGAAAATGCATACCAACATGTACTGTGACTACTGAAGCAGATAAAAGGCTAATCCTCTCTATGGGATTTTTAACATAGAGGTCTGCTCACTTTTGTTGCTAAAGTTTGATACATTAATGGCTGCATTTTGAAATGTTTTGAGTAAAAAAATTAAATAAAATAAATATATATATATATATAATATATATTAAAGGGACACTGTGCAGGAAATGGTCAAAAAAGGTACTGCAACTATGCTGCTCATTGAAACTGGGCTGCCTATTGCCAAATTTGATCTTTACATGAAAGTTTACTGAGTAATAAACTAATATTTTCTAGTATGGTCCAAGTACAGTCATTTTTGCAGCTAAAAATGGCTATTTTTGGAAATTCAAAATGGCGGACCATGGAGAAGATCCCCCTTTTCATGTATGAAAAGTGCAATTTTTCCAGTCATAATGAATACTTAGAATTTGATGCTGGTTGTAAGTATTCATGAAAAAGGTAACATTAGTGAATGGGCAGCATGAATTCTGGAAATAAACAACTAAAAATCTCACACAGTGTCCCTTTAAAGCTGTTACGGTATATAAATTGTACACTGACTATGTTTCATTGTATTGTGTCAAAGTGAAATTGCTTTAATGTTGCCCCACGAAAATATATACTTGCCAATGGGTCTACTCACTTCTGTGACACGTTGCCAGAGGTGTCAAAAGTAAAAGTTCTTCTGGGTAAACAGTACACAAGACCAGTGTACTTGTCTTACAATCAGCAGTAAGTTTGTGGTGGGTCTATCTACCTCATTAGGTACAATGGCGTTAATTGTGTAACAACTATTTGATCATGTGCCAGTGTTGTACTTTTACATTTACTTTTACTTTGGACAACTCTACACACTGTACATTTATTGGCCATCTAGCTTCCAGACATTAGTTATTTCATGTAACATGTACCTACTGTAGAACAGTAGCATAAGCACCCAAAAAGTAGTCCAAATCTAGCCATCCATCAAAGCTTATTTGTGATGAATGGACAAACGGACAGACCGACTCACAGATTAAAACACCGGAGAAGAGTCCAGTATGGCACCTCTGGTATCTTTGGTAGGCAATGGCATTAATGGCAAGAATCACTGGCAGCTCGGGAGAAGACCAGCGGCAGAAGACTAGAGTTAAGAATGCCTAGTAGTAGGAGGGGAGGTCGAAGCACAGCAGACCAATGACATTGTCCAAATGCATCCACCCTTTCAAAAGATATATGTAATGGACGGACACGTGGACAGACTCGCAGGTAGGCAGGCTGACAAAACACCTTTTGTAGGCATAGGCATCACAGTAAGAATGACTGGCAGCTCAGCAGATCAGAGCCTGAAGACTAATGTTAAGAATGCCTGGTATCGGAGGCAGTGGAGGCCTGTGATACCAAATGCCGGGTAGCTCAGCGGAGAGCAGTGCAGTGACAGCTATTCTTACACTCCATGATGGATGCCTCTGAACTCACTCGCCCCTCCCTACCAGAAACGCATAGCACTGGGAATTCAGTCCCAGAGATACTGGTAGAAGTGGGTGGTGGTGGTGGTGGAGTGCTACTGTGTACATGGGTTAAGAGATTGGGAGAGGGGTGGAAAGGTGGGATGGGGGTGGGGGCTCAGGGGTTAAACAGGAGGTAGAGCGGTGCATGGACAAAAGTTTTCAAAGATGGCAGAGGTGACCAAGGTAAAAGAAGAAAAAACAAAACCTGCGATAGTTTCCTTCCACCAACTTCACTGAATAACTGGTCTACACTTACTATAGAACAGTGGTTATCAACCTTTTTTGCACAAACGCCCACTTGACCTCATCATAGTCCTCATAAGCCTCCCAACGCTCCCTTGACCTCATCATTAGCCTACCAACGCCCTCCTAACTATTAAAATATAAAATAGTCTATACTCCCCTATGGCAACTAAGCCCACTCTCAGCTGCATCATTTTCAACTCCCCCCTTGGGTTGTAGAGCCCCCATTAATGACTGTTGGAGGGCTGTAGAGCAGCCCCTCCTAATTACACAATGGAATTGAATGGGCAATGTACAATGGAATAACTGTAACTGTTATGTAACATCATGTGCCAGTATGGTATGATGTTGAACACCATACATTTACTTCTACTTTTACTTTGGCCACCTCTAAAAGATGCTGGTGGCTGAGAGACGGGCGCTTGGGGAAATTAATTTACATTCACCTTTATCACACCTTCTGTGCTCTACGCCCACTTCCTGGAATTATAGTGGAACTATGGCAATCACAATCTACAGTATGCGTCAAAGGCTTCATGAGCCTCCAATATTGTATAAAAAAATTGAACTCTGAGGTCAATGTGATTAGTCTAACATTAATTTAATTGCATGACCCTGGGGAAAAGTGGTGGAGGAGGAATGGGATGGTATTTCGATTGGTGACAGTGGGAGCTGTGACAGTCACATCATGTACTTGGTAGAGGAGGAGTAGGGTGTAGGAGAGGTGGAGGGGATGGTAGGGTAGTGGTGGAGGAGGGAGTAGCAGAGGGGTTCGAAGTGGATGATGGCGTTTGTAATCAGGGCTGCATTTGGAATGGTGGAGATGGGGTAGAGGAGTTGTGGATGTCAAAGGAGATATTTGGAATGGCCGCTGTGGTGGCTGTGAGAGTCACGCCATGTATTTGGTAGGCTCTGAGGAGTAGGGTGGAGAGGCGGAGGGGTTGGGTGTATGAGAGGTGGAGGGGATGGTAGGATGGTAGTGGAGGGAGTAGCAGAGGGGTTCGAAGTGGATGATGGCGTTTGCAATCAGGGCTGCATTTGGAATGGTGGAGGAGATGCGGTAGAGGAGTTGTGGATGTCAAAGGAGGCATTTGGAATGGCCAACAAAGTGGTTATGAGAGTCTTTCATGGTATGTATTTGATAGAGGAGTAGGGGTTGGGGTAGAGTAGAGGTCGAGGGGATGGTAGGATGGTGGGGAAGGGAGTACTGTAGCAGAGTTCGAAGTGGATGATGGCGTTTGTGATCGGGGCTGCATTTGGAATGGTGACAGTGACCTCATGTATTTGGTATAGCGCAGAGGAGTTGCGGATGTCAAAGGAGGCATTTGGAATGGCCGCTGTGGTGGCCGGGAGAGTCATGTCATGTATTTGGTAAAGGTAGGGGTGAGAGGCGGAGGGGTTGGTGGTAGAGGAGAGGTGGAGGGGTGGAGGTGGCATTTGGGATGGGGGCTGACTGTGGTGACTGTAACACTCACGTCATGTATTTGGTTAACACTCAGGTCCAACCCAGATTAACCCTGGTAATGCTCACTGCCATTACTGGCATTGCTGGGTGATGCTTCATGACTCTGTAAGGCAGTATTTAGTCTCTCTCTCTCTCTCTCTCTCTCTCTCTCTCTCTCTCTCTCTCTCTCTCTCTCTCTCTCTCTCTCTCTCTCTCTCTCTCTCTCTCTCTCTCTCTCTCTCTCTCTCATCCTTACTGGTATGACAGGCTTTGCCAGTGTGTGTGTGTGTGTGTGTGTGTGTGTGTGTGTGTGTGTGTGTCCATACTCATCATCACCCAGCTATGCTCCAAAGATTCTGTCAGCAGAAGACTACCAGCTGCATTGCTCTGTGTGTGTGTTTGTGTGTGTGTGTGTGTGTGTGTGTGTGTGTGTGTGTGTGTGTGTGTGTGTGTGTGTGTGTGTGTGTGTGTGTGTCTGCTGTTCCACCCCAAGTAAGGTGTTACATTCTCGGCCACTGCTTCATCCCTTACTGTTTACACTCTCTTTGTCCTCCATAAATGGAGGAAGATTCTGACATGAAGATAATAGCTCTGTGTCTGCACGCCACAGAGCCCAATGGAAGAAAACACCAGGCGCAAAAACTATTTGAGCTATCGTACACACACACGCGCGTGCAGGCACCCGCACATGGCTGCCCGCACGCCTGCTCGCATGCACACACACACACAGACACACACAATAGAGTAATGGAACTAGTCAAACAGTAACATGCACACACACACACATGCACACGCACACACACACAACCACTGACGCAGATCACAAACTATTCAAACAGCCAACCAGCTGAGCACTTGTGAAGTTAAATAAACATGACAGGTCAAGGAATTAAACAAGAGGATGTGCCAGTGTGTGTGTGTGTGTGTGTGTGTGTGTGTGTGTGTGTGTGTGTGTGTGTGTGTGTGTGTGTGTGTGTGTGTGTGTGTGTGTGTGTGTGTGTGTGTGTGTGTGTGTGTGTGTGTGTGTGTGCGTGTGTGCATACTGACTGTTTCCAACCCTCAAGTGCCTGATGTAAGAATGCAGAAACATCACGCTAAAAATACAACTTTGTTTAATAACCTGTCATTGTTTCATGATCTGTTCTGGCCATCGCTTATTGTTTACAGGTTGTGTCAAATGGCTATTGCAAACATCTGATTGCCAGACCTTTTTTTATTCCAAATAAGGAGAAGTTGTTGTTGTTTTCATTTCAACTTTGACATGATGTAATTGCGATCACAATAAAACGCAACATCAAAGTATGAAGTGTTATTCAAATAAACAAAATGTGCTACAACTACTACTAGATGCTGACTGCATGAGCATTTTTGAAATGACATGGTGTTTTCCACACCGACTTTGTTAACATCTTTTTATTATTCTGCAGTAGCTATTTCTGTCTTCACACATTAGCTTCTTTCTGCACTTAATAAACCACAGGGCCATGAAAGGCAAATTATGCCCAGAGTTCATTCCACAAGGCTTTTGAAAAGCAAAGCCACGTCAACCGAATAGGGGCAGCTGTGATGTAGCGGTTAGGGATTTGGACTGCAGATGCAGATCACAAGGTTGCAGGTCCAATGCCCACCCTTACCGATCCCTTCCGTCCTCCATGGCTGAAGTGCCCTTGAGCAAGGCACCTAAGCTAACCCCATACTGCTCCAGGGACTGTAACCAATACCCTGTATCTAATTAACTGTAAGTTGCTTTGGATAAAAGTGTCAGCTTAGTGCAATGTAATGTAATATAAAAAGCCACACGTTTATTTCACAAGGGTAGAGGACTTGAAATAGACCCTGGCTAGACACAGAGTTCATGGCATAGAAACATAAACAGAACAAGAAATATCTTCTCAACGAGCAAGGTCCCCTGCTGTTATTTAGTTGATGGAAACCAGCACAACATTTTGACCTAACACAAGGTCCTTTTCGGGTCTTAGCCTTGTTTCACCCGTAGGCTGAAGCACTGTGCTGGTTTTAACCAAATAAATCACAACAATGAAGCTTGTGTGGTGTACCATAACAATTGTTTTTGGGAAGCGCATTCACATCATACTATAAAAAGTTCACACACACACACACGCACGCATGTGCGCACGCATGCACGCACACACACACACACAGCCTTAGCCTTAAATCAACTGTTCTTGTGTGATGCAATTCACTTAAAAACTATGCTCTATCACTCACCAGTGATCAATTGTCAAATGCCAGTCTATACTCCAGTCTACTGTACATATAGTCATTTCTAGATACTGCCTACTGTCTTTCTTACAAGGACCATAAATGCATTCAATGAATATGTCTTCTAATTTAAAAAAAAAAATTATGGGCTATTTTGCCTTTCTATTTTTGACAGGACAGTGGAGAGAGAGAGGGAGGGTTCGGCACATGACCAGGGCCGGAACCAAACCTGGGTCGCTGGCGTAGTAACCGTTAGGGCCACGGCAGGGTCACGTCTTCTAATTTTGATGAAGCATCATCACTCACCACCAGCAATAAGGTCTGCAAGAGACCGTTTACACTGAAAGATGCCTCAACAGAGATGCAGTGGGTCAACAAAAATCTGACCAAGTAAATTATCATTGAGCGCACATGTTGAGCGCACATGCAAGGAACATTCCTATTTTAAAGCGAATGGTGGCAATATTTGATTTTCCCATGAGCAAACTCTTTCATTCTGAATAAGTCAGTTTTCTGAGACTATTCCATTTGCAAAACACAGTCAACACACACGTGTCAACAGTCCGGAAGTATTCTGGAACTTGTTTTAAACCGGAATACTCAGTGCATGTACGTAACTGCGCTCACAGAACATGTGCCTTCATATTGATAAACCAGTAAGCCTGTTCATGCTGAAACAGCACTCAACAGCAGTGTGAGTAATGCAGTGTGTGTGCGTGTGTGCGTGCATATCTGCGTGTGTGTTATGTGTGCATGACTCACCGGCGATGCGGTGAGCCACCAGGCCCGCCAGGTTGAGGCTCTCGTCCTCGGCGGGGTCTGCCTCCTTGGCAGGAGTCACGGGAGGCAGGGGGGACGAGGAGGCGCTGTAGCTCCTCTGGGTGGGGGGGTATGGGGAGGTGCCCTGGAGCTCCGGAGTGTAGCACACCGAGCCCCCACCACCACTAGGGCTGAACGCACTCTGTGGCTTCAGGGGTTGAGGATGTGCCAGGGTGGGGGAGAGAGTAGGGGACATGCTCCCCGGACCACCTCCTCTCTGGATGTAGGCCTCCGGGGGGTACTGATGGGTGGGCGAGGGGGAAGGGTGGTGTGGGTGGAAGGCCCCGCGGTGGGGCTCGGTGCTGGGGGACATGATGGGGTAGGCTGGGGAGGAGCGCTGGGAGGACTGGCCGTAGCTGGCCGAGGTGGAGGGGGGAGGGTAGCCCATGTTGTAGCTGTGGATGGCCTGGTCGGCCTGGTAGGAGGGCCGCGGGTACGACTGGGCGAACGGAGCCTGGTAGGTGGCCGCCGGGTTGTCGCCGGGCGGGGCGCTCTGGGATTTCGGGACAGGCGTCTGCAAGGGGAGGATAAGAGCAAAGGGAAAGGGAAGTTAACCATAATGTGTGTCATGTGACGTGTGTGTGTGTGTGTGTGTGTGTGTGTGTGTGTGTGTGTGTGTGTGTGTGTGTGTGTGTGTGTGTGTGTGTGTGTGTGTGTGTGTGTGTGTGTGTGTGTGTGTGTGTGTGTGTGTGTATGTACGTGCACGTGCAGACAAGGCAAAGATTATACAAGTATATTATATTGTGCATTTCACACCACAAGGCAGTTCAATTTGTTTTACTTAAACAAATAAATGTGATAAAATCATGACTGTGTGTTTGCATCTTATGGCTTGTATTGGTAAGGAATGTGTGCGTGTGTGGTGTGGTGTGGTGTGGTGTGTCTGTCTGTGTGTATATGCACGTCCTTACCTGTGTGGGCTCTAGGTCAAGCATGAGCATGTTGAGCGCATCGATAGACTGCTCCACGTCGTTCTGTGAGGGCGAGGTGGGGCATCGGGACACGGGTGGAGAGGTGTAGAAGGGGTCGTCCATCAGGCCGTACTGGTGCCAGGCGCTGAGCCCTCGCTGCACCGCATCGCGGCTGCTCGTGCTGCGCTCTGGCGCCTGGGGGAGGAGCCTGGAGCCCCCGGGCCCTCCGTCCATGGGCGGGGAGGCCCCGTAGGACTGGGAGCGGAACATGGCACCGTTCAGCTCGCCGAAGTCGAGCAGGCGCTCCTGTGCCGAGGCCGAGCCGTGCACCTGGAGGAGGGGTGTAAGAGGAACCCGGGGAAGTGAAGTCACACACAAAATCAAATCGTTCCAAAGAGTTGTTTCTACACTATAACCATGTTGTTTTAATAATAACACTACTGTTAGTGGTTTTTGTCCGTTATTATAAGCGCTTTTGCTGGGGGGTTTTGCCGTCGGCGGGGCCACCCCTAAAGGGTCTGGGCAATCAAAGGGGGTGTTGCCAGGGGCACAACTCACTGTAGGACCGCCATTGGTCTATAGTGAACAGTAAGCTGCTGCCAAGAATTATTTGAATCATGTCACCAACCTACTTCCTGTAATCTCCTTCTTGTCACAACTCTGAAGTCCATGAGTGCGTCTTAATATGCGACCTTGCCTCCTCCACTTGCGCTTGTCTCCTCGTTCCGCCTCCTGGCCCCTCCTCCGTCTCCTTGGAGAAAACGATAGAGTTTCCCAGCTGTCACCCTAGCCACAACAACTTTTGAGGGACTGTTTTTCATTCACCATCCCAATTGCAAAAGAGAAAAAGACTCTACAATTGAGCTTTTGCAAGATATTGAAATATAATGCTGTAGTCAGTGATGTCATTATGACGAGAAGCAAGTGGAGGAGGCAAGTGGAGGAGGCAAGGTCGCATATTAAGACGCACTCCATGACTCTGGACTGGCATGTCTTTTAGGTAGATGTCCATACTAATTAGACCAAACAGACTTATAATTTAATTTATATATATAAAAAACTAACCTGGTGGACCGGCATGTCTCTCAGGTCAATGTCCACGGCGGTGACGTCCGCGGTGTGTGTATGTGTCTGTCTCTGGTGAGGGGGTGTGTCGGGTGTCTGGTAGCTGCTGCTGCTGAGGCCCTGGCTGTCAGCCGCCGGCGTCTCGTGACCCTCCAAAGACGAGATTGTACCGAGTGTGTCGGCTTCCGGAACTTCCCCCTCTTCGTCGTCAAGGATATCGGTCTCTCGCTCTGTGTGCTCTGATTCGCTGAGGTCTGTGCCGCTTGCTACCGAGGACAAAGAGGTGGGGGCAGTGATGGTTCGAACCACACCTAAGAGGAAACAGAAAAAAATGCCAATTAGCAATCAGAACTACGTAGCAAAAATCAGGACTCGTATCAGGATTGGAATTATAATCAGGATTAGAATTTTAATTAGGATCGGATCAGAATGGGAAATGGAATTAGAATTAAAATCAAAAAGACATATCGACCAGATCTATTACTGAACATTAAAACGGCCGATATTCATAGATAAGCATGGGAAAACACAAACACATTTGTAATGGGTAAACGATACAGGCAGGCAAAAACACAGACACATACAAACATAAGAACTCATAGATACCAAATATTAGTCATAGACAAAAGACATAGATATACTGTAGAGTAAACAAAGGAAAACACACGGATACACACTGACCTCTGCCGTTGACATGGACCTGTGCTGGTACCAGGTGTAGTATCCCTCCTCCCGATGTTGTAATTCCTCCTCCGGGACCAGTGGGGGCGTAGCACTGGCGTGTGGCGAACTGCTGCTGGTGCAGCTGGTGATGGCCGCCCTGCAGTCCGCTCAGCAGCTGCTCGAGCTCCTGCTTCTCTCTGGGGCTCAGGGACGCTGCCGCGCGGTGGCTAACACACGTGCTCACACACCCTCCTCCATGCCCAACGCCGCCCGGGCCTCCACCGACGCCCACACACACCTGAAGAGAGGCAAAGAAAGGCAGGTTATTTGCATAGTATACTTCCAGATCCGGTCCGGGAGGCGGTTCAACTGGGCAATTGCCCAGGGTGACGGCATTGCAAATTAGCGTTATTAACATGCTATTTTTATGTTAATACAACAGTACAGTATTACGCTAATAACATTCCGTTTGTATGCATAAGCATATGATACGATATGAGTCCTCCCACCACCAGGGGTCACTGTTTTAACAGGTGTGGTGCATGCCGTGTTGCCAGATTGGGCGGTTACCCGCCCAATTGGGTTACTTGGGATGGCCGTCTGCGGGTAAAAACTGGAAAAAAAATGGCCATTTGTGTTTTTTTTTATGTAGTTTTGCACCCATAGAAGTCGATGCAATTTGTTGAAATTGGGTGGAATTTAGCACATTTTGGCGGTTTTTGAGGGCCTTTTGGGCAGGATTTGATCAGACACATCTGGCAACACGGGGTGCATGACCCCTGATGATGGACAAATCACCAAAATTGTAATGGGTATGTCTTAATCTATTACTTAAGGCTCTCGGTGCTGTCATAGCAGTGTTGTTATGATGTAGCTGTGTTAAAGCATGACATCGGCGGCACAAGCATTTGCCAAAGATCCAACTGAGGATTTGTTTCATGCCAATACATAGAGTAAACTATTTGTACTGAAAAAGTGAGCTACTGTACTGCCGTGATTTTCTTACAGTGACAACTTAAACCACATTGATAGCATAGAACACATTTTATCTGACCTAGCAACCGTAAATCAGGGGGGCGGGACTTAGCCAAAGGTGAATTCCGTGACTACGCTGGGAGCAGCGAAACGACTTAAGGCAAGGAAAATTAGTTTAACTGATGATTTCGGCATTTTTTGTGCTAACGCCATCGAACTGCAGACCTTCATACCACTGGAAAGATGGAGTGCTGCAGGAGTTGTGCATGTAACAGTTGTACAGGACGAGACACAGACAGTCGTCTCTTGCAGTATTGGATAGATATTTATGCTTTGCATTTTATGCTTGTCTGAAATACCTGAGGTTCATCTGTGCCAGTAGTCTTCACCGACGCGCTGGAGTTTCCCGAGTCGCTGCTGACCGAGAGAGCGTGCTCGGCGACCGGCAGTGCGTGATTGGCCGCGGGCAACGGGAGCGCGTGATTGGCTACTGAGACCACGTGATGCAGCGGGAGCGCTTGATTGGCTACGGCCACCACCTGGTGCAGCGGGCCGTGGTGGTAGCGATCAGAGATCAGGCCCTCGGCCGACTTCTTGCGGATCTTAGCGTAGGGACTGCCGTCCACCGGGCCTTGGGTGTGGACGTCTGTAAAAAAGACAGGACAGAGACATAGTCATATATTGGCCTAATTACATATTTACTTCATTATATATCTAATGTTTTACTTAATAATATACTTCATACATACAGGTATATATGCCCTTGGTGTGAACGTATACAAGCAGAGAGCAGAGACATATGACCAAACAGATAGAACACAGTCTGTCTTATAACTGCCAACTTACGGTATATCTATTTACTTATATATCTTCTACAAACTGTATATACCCTGGGAGTGAACATGCACAAAGAGTAAAGTTGTATGTGCCAATATTAATTATGTATTAATTATGTATTAATTGTGTATTACCACCTATTATTACTCAGAAAAAAATAAAACTACTTTTCTGACCCTGGGTGTGGACGTACAAATACACTGAGTTTGACACTGTATTATTTCTAAGTGATTCAGTAAACCATTATAGTATAGTAGTTTTCAGTGCATTTCTGGACATAAACAAAAAAAGGAACCCCCCCTAAAATACTCCTTCTGCTTCTTCAGTTGTGACACTTATACACGTACAGTATTTGTCCTATTTATCATGCAGCTATTCAGAAACCAGGGCCATCCTCAGAGGTATGTAAAGTAGAAGTAGAAATGAATTCATGATGCAACTGCACTAGTAAGAACACTAGTACATGCTATTGCACAATTGTCACACCAGTTATGCCAATGTACCTAATGAGTACTTAATGAGGGAATTTACTTTCACTACTACTTATACACAAAAGTAAACTCTTAAGTTAGTCCTTCTGCTTCATAGTAGAGTGTGTATGCTGTAGGACTGAATGGGGACAGCTAATGGACAGGAGTAGTCATGTGTGCCCTTTAAAACAAACAAAAAAGATTCAGAAAAAATGCAGAGGTCACCAGTGTCCAATGGGCTTGTCATTCTGAGCATAAAGATAACAGCTTGTTCCTAAACCAGAAGCCCTTACTGTACATCTGAGTGATGCAAGCTAAATAATTAAAGTGTGTTATGTTTTCGTGCTTACATTCTGTGCCGTTGAACAGCACTCATGAATGTGTTCGCAACTTAACACGCAGTAGGGACTGCCAAAAAGTCAGTGCAGCTTCTCAACCAAACACACAACAAAACAACAACAACAACAACAACAACAACAACAACACTACCAGCAGTTCATCTGCTGTTCCAGATTGGACACACGTCATGTGCAAATGCAAAATAACACAATCTTATAGCCACTCACTCAGGCGCTCTTGATCCTTGTTCCTGCCTGCCCTGTGTGTTCTACCCCGGCTGGCTAGCACGCTAGCCCACCCCTGAACTGCACACTGAACTACAGTCCTGCGTTAGCAAGCAGTCACTGGTGTACAGAGTTAGCAACCCAGCCCCAGCCCCAGCCCCAGCCCTACTCTAGTGTCCCGAGTGCCTTCTCAGCCATTGGTGGTAGGCTATTATAAGCACAGCTCAGAGCTCGCTGTCAGACACAGCCACCCTCCTCAATCCCCCATACTCGACACCCCCCCCCAACTCGACACCCCCATTCCTGCCCTGCTACCGCTTACACACTGCTGTGGACCCCCCTGCTCGTTTGGAGACCGTCCACACACACACACACACACACACACACACACACACACACACACACACACACACACACACACACACACACACACACACACACACACTCTGTCTCACACACACACACACACACACACACACACACACACACACACACACACACACACACACACACACACACACACACACACACACACACACACACACACACACACACACACACACACACACACACTATACCAATAATACACACTATACCAATAATACACTGGAGCCCCCCAACCCCCTGCGTCATAGCAGTGACCCGATGACGCGTCAGCCAGCGTAGGCCAGCCAGCACACGTTTGATGGACAGCCAGTGGTGATGTGTCATTTGAGAATGGCCTCTAAAATACGGCCAGTGTGTGTGTGTGTGTGTGTGTGTGTGTGTGTGTGTGTGTGTGTGTGTGTGTGTGTGTGTGTGTGTGTGTGTGTGTGTGTGAGTGTGTGTGTGTGTGTGTGTGTGTAGTAGTAGTAGTGTATGTGTGTGTGTGTGTGTGACAAGCAGTAAAAGTCATACACGGACCAGTAGGCCTAGTTACTGCTTTACAAGACTCTACTATTGCACGACAGTTATTGAAGTGCATTGGTGTGTGTGTGTGTGTGTGTGTGTGTGTGTGTGTGTGTGTGTGTGTGTGTGTGTGTGTGTGTGTGTGTGTGTGTGTGTGTGTGTGTGTGTGTGTGTGTGTGTGTGTGTGTGTGTGTGTGTGTGTGTGTGTGTGTGTGTGTGAGAGAGAGAGAGAGAGAAAGTATGTATGTGTATGTACATGTATCTTGCATGCATGTGCAGGTACGCGTGCAAAGCACTGAGAGGTCAGTAAATCTGTACTAGTGACTTTTTCCCTTTGTGAGTTCGCAGCAGTGGGGGGCTGAAGAGGAGCCATATTTTTAGTTTTACTTTTCTCTCCTTTCGCCCTTCAGATGACAGTACGTACTGTGGAGCTCTCCATTGTATGGCTGTGCAAGAGTTACAGATACAGAAACATTGTATCTTCTCTTTTAACATATAAATAACTTATTTTTTTAACAAACAAGCATTTCATCATTTAAGGTTGGCCCTTAAGAAGTCAAGTCAAGTTAAGTCAAGTGTACTTTATTGTCAAAAATCTATGTAAAAGGGTTAGCACAGAATATGTCACACATATATACTCATGGAGACCAGGAGATTAGGAGTACTGATTTATATTTTATAATAAATAAATAACTAATATAAGATGGTACCGGTAGATCAAAAAAATAGTGTGTGCAAGATTTCTGCTGGACAGCGCCGATGTGTATATGTAGTGTGCAATGTATGTGCTACATACGCACTAAATGTAAGACAGGCGGGTACGGCTCTATGGTCATATTAATATTTATATTTACATTTATATTCATTTTTCTCCTCTTTTGCCTCCTTCATTTGCAGAGCATTGTGGAGCTGTGACACAGGGGTGTGGGCCTTCTGGAACTACAAATGATGTCAGACAGTGCTGTTCAGAAGCTACGGTACATACAGTATGTAAGACAGGGGAACACTGCTCCCTATGGCAGCTGAACAGCGGGGGGCTAAAGAGGAGAGCCATATTTACATTTTACTCTCCTCCTTCCTCGCCCTTCAGATGACAGGGTGGTGTAATGGTTAGAGACTAGGACAGCAGATCACAGGGTTGCAGGTTCAATCTCCACCCTGGTCTGATGAAGGGCGTGCTGGCCATTACATTAAAGGGACAGTTTGGTCAATTTCAACATGCAGTTGTAATGCTCACACTACTCTGGACTTGTCAGTGCCTGAGATTTTTTTTTCTTCTTCTTCAGCTGTTTCCGAGATCATGGTCATTGTAATGGGGCAGCTCTTTGTTTACATTTCAAAAAAACATTTTTATTTATTCCCAAAAACATCCAAAAGGTTATAAAACATCAGCAGACAACTAGCAAACAGCAGTACATTTTGGGAAAATATTTGGAGTTGGCCTATGTTTCATTTTTTAAAAATGTAAACAAACGCTGCCCCCATTAGAATTGCTCATATCTCGGAAAGGGCTGAGCCGAAAAATGTGGCATCACCAGGTACTGACAAGTCAAGGGTAGCGTGAGCAATACAACTGCATGTTGAAATTGACCAAACTGTCCCTTTAACTTAAGAGAAATTGGAGCTTGGTGTGCGGACTTTTATTTTCTATTTTTTTTCATTTTTCAATGCCCACCCTTACCAATCCCATCCATCCTCCATGGTGCCCTTCAGCAAGGCACCTATCCCCACAATGCTCCAGGGACTGTAACCAATGCCCTGTTATATCTGTAAGTCACTTTGGATAAAAGCGCTAGCTAAGTGTAATGTAATGTAATGTAATGTAATGTCATGACAGCACTGCCCTGGTGATAGCTATGGCAGTGCTGTATGGCAACTACGTACATACAACCTGTGTACAGATGACCTGTGTACATATGACATGCGGTGGTATGTAAGTGATAGGAATGCAGAATGTAGGAAGACAGAGGTGTGCTTCTCTATTAGCATAGCTATCGCGACTGGAACTCTCTATGAGAATTAGGTCTGGCTAACTGGTGTTGTCAATGCATTTCTCTGAAGGAATTGCAAAGGGTATGTCTAGCGTCCTTTAGCATTATGTCTCCTATCTTGTGTAGAATTAGAAAAAAAACGTTATGCAGTGTCACAGGTAGTATGAGCAAGCCCAGCTTACTGATAGCAGACTGAAGACTGTATGGCTGTTTTCAGATGAGCCAAAAGGGAAATGGGTGCCAGTTTCCATGGTGCCACTTCGGTGCCACGTGTACCATCGCCCGTTCCCACACATACTTTGGAATTGACTGACATTAACAATCAGAGTGCTAGAGAACCAAACTGCTGGAGGACCACGTAAGCCATAGTATTAGCAAATAATGATGACAAAACGTTCGTCTCAGTAGATTCATCCGGGTCACAGGTGACGACATGAAGATTATGAATCTGGCTTGTTCACTGATAATAAGCACTTCCCAGCATTACTGGCGTGGGAAACAGCAGATGCAATTACTGTAAGAGAATGCTGCACTGGCAGACTTTGAATCACAGGGAACGTTTCATTGGTCATTCTCAAAATGCACCACCATTCATTTTGGAAGGATTGAGCCGCACGCACGCACGCACGCACGCACGCACGCACGCGCACACACACACACACACACACACACACACACACACACACACACACACACACACACACACACACACTGCCTGTCTGCCTCATAAAGTACCAGGATTAGCACCATATCAGTCAGGATGGTTGAAAGGGAGCAGCTAGATTACACTACCGTCAGTGCTACGCTGTGCTGGCTTAAGTTAAATACACGGTACACTACTGGAAGAGAGCATTGCTGTGCCATTACACCATGCTCCATGTCCCTGGCACCTCCAGACCTACGTGGACAAGGCACAGTGGTGGTGGTGGTGGTGGTGGTGGTGTGTGTGTGTGTGTGTGTGTGTGTGTGTGTGTGTGCACGTGCGTGTGTGTGTATGAGTGGGCACACGTGAGCGCGAGTGTGTGTGCGTACGCGTGTGTGCGGACGCCTTCTCTTTAAAGCCAGGGATGCTGTGGTCAACATAACAGTAATGCTAAGTAAGGGTGGTTTGTTTTGAAGGCTGTTGTCCCTGGCTACCAGAGGCTTCCATTCCATCAGCTAATTTCTTTGGATGATTCAGATGATCCAGAGCATTTCTAACTTGACTACATATTGAATGGCACAACATTTACTAAATGACAGGAAAGTCCTACCCCTTACTGTACATCCCACAAGCGCTTCGGTGAATTCACTGTTTCCGTCAAGCATTTTTTTAATTATCTTTTTTTTATTTAAAGCATTTTTTAATTTCAATTTTGATGGGCTTTTTGTGCCCTTGTTGATGACAGGACAGTGGAAATTGACTGGAAATCACTGGGACAGAAAGATGGGGGTAGGGTTGGGACATGACACAGGCCGGACTCCAACCTGGGTCTCCAAGGGCATGCGAGCCCAAATGTGGGGCTGTGCCACAGCACCCCTTTTTCCATCGAGCATTTATTGTCCATTGAGGAGGGCAAACTGTTAGCCTCGCGACGCCATCCTCTGTACTCCACCCAAGGATTTTGGCTCCGCACATCGTCTGGCAAAAGCCTCGAGCTCGGTTCTCTCAGTGTTTCGCCAATCAGCAAACAGTTGAGAATGGTGACGTAGAACTCACCCGCAAGCTCCGTTACTGATTGGTTAAGGTAACTATATTCACACTTTCGTTTTGTTATTTGTATGCTTTTGCGACGCTATAACATAACAGGCATGCTAATAAAGCACAATATGGGTTTTAATTTGAGTTTGGAACTTCAATTAATTTAAATGATAGAGTAAGATCAGAACATCTCCCATCGTCCACGGAGACGGATTCCTCATGGCTTTTGCCAGACTGATTGACGGAGTCAACAGTCGGCTATTCGCCCAGGCTAGCAAACTGTTGCTTAAAGTACAAATTCTCAACTTGAAAAAGAATGGTCGTCGCACACTCAGAACTTCATGCAGTTACATTTAATAAGACCAACGTTTCGGCTTACGCCTTCATCAGGGTCATCAAATTCTAAAATATGAACTCTCAGCCACCTCCTTGTGTAGCCCTCTCCTACCCCAAACCTCCCTCTGTTGATGCATCCTGTTAAACTTTCATCCCACCCCCAGTGATCTGTCCCCGCCCACCCTCGCCGGCGAGCCTCTGCACGTGGTCACATACAGTACCGTGTGACCACATGATAATAAATCTGCAGACATCATCTAGGCCACTGCACCGCAGACAAGCTGTGGGGTCTAGAGCGCAAATACACACGTCACCCACAAACACGCACGCATGCATTGACACGCACACTCACAGACACACGCACGCACGCGCGAACACACCCACACAAACACACATACACACACAAACACACACACACTCCACGCACCTATCGCACAAACACACACAGAGCATGACACACACTCATACACACAAGCAAGCAAGCACACACATACACGGGCCTCACACGCGCAGGACACATGGTAGAGCACTTGAGCTAAAGAGCTATTTTAGCTTTTGGCCCCTTGTCCCTCTTCAGTATACTTCTAGCCGGGGTGATAATGATGACGCTGTCCACAACTTGGCCCCTGACAGACGCACACGCACACACACACACACACAGATGAGCGTGCGCGCACACACACACAGATGCACGCAGACATGCATGCACACATTTATGCAAGGAGACACATGTACGAATGCAGACACACACACACACGTATGCAAGTATGTAACCGCACGCGCGCACACACACACACACACACACACACACACACACACACACACACACACACACACACACACACACACACACACACACACACACACACACACACACACACACACACACACACACACGCACACACACACTTGTATGCACTCGTATGCACTCTCACACACCCACACCCACACGCACACACACACACACACACACACACACACACACACACACACACACACACACACACACACACACACACACACACACACACCCCCCAATATGTGTTCATGTTTTTACAGTAGCATGAGCTACTGCTTGGCCATTTTCAGACTATGATGCAAAGAGACACTTTCCTGTCTGTCTGTAAGAGGTCTGCCTGGCAACTGGACATGTGTGGAGAAATGCTAACATTCCAGAACCATTGCGTTCTAGAATCACTCCTTCTTACAATCAGACCATAGAAAGGCAGTAGAAACCAAGATAATTTTTGGTTTAACACAAATATACTGCATGTTGCAAACTACTTTATAATGTGATTAATACATTACATTATATGGTAACACTTTATTTTAGGGATACATCTATAAGCACTAATACATACAATGTTAATGCCTGCATAAGTAACTTGTAAGGCATGTACTAAGCAAACGCTAAGGCCTACTAGGTCCTTACTAAGGTTAAAATGGTTATAAATCCCTTATTGTGCATGAACAAGACATTTGCGAATACATTCCTAACAAATGTTTGATTTTGCTTTGTACATGCCTACAAGTTACTTATACAGAAACATTGTATGTATTAGTGCTAATAGATGTATCCCTAAAATAAAGTTTTACCGGTAACACTTTACTTTACGGATCGCTAATACGGTGTTAATTTCATAGTAATTTCTCAGTAATTTCAGTCTAATTTTATGGTAATAACTGCTTGTTATTAGTAATAACAGCAAAATAACAATGATGCATGTTTTCAATGACTGAGGCTAGGTGCTAGCTAGAGTTTGCCTTTATAAATCAGCAACGATGTCAGCCTGAGGAAGATTTACTGCATTTCAGAAGCAAATTTAGTGATGGTGAATTGATAACATAAAAAAATAAACGTGGTGAAACCGGTCTTGCAGTTGACTTCTCTGTTTGTTTGTTTGTGTTCACAGGACTTCCTCTGGATGGTGGCAGATTGACAACCTCACATCAGTGAACATGAATCTCATAACTGATTTGAAAAATAAACAACGTTTTGCACACAATGTGTTTGTCTGTGTACTTGAATCACTTCATAGTAGGCTAGTCTATATTGTATTAAAAATGATAATAACTAAGTAATTGAGTGGAAATAAGAAATAAGACATTTTAAGACCATGAAAATATGTAATTTCCATAAAATTGAGTGGAATAGGTGATAATGCATTTTACGGCCCTGATTCTATCTTATTTCCATATAACTACTCAATTGTTTACAAGGTAATTAAGCAGAAATAATACAAGGATGCTTGGGTGGTCGTTTCTATGCAATAACATAGGAAGAGGAAATATTGCACATTACGGCCCTGATGTAGCCTAATTAGTATGAAACTACTTCGGCTGATACCGTTTAGTTACTGGCATACCTACCACCTAACTACTATGATGACACAGTAGCTGTTTCCATTAGCCTACTATTAACTAGAAACTACAGCATAATTGCACTGGAAACTGTATGGTTATTTTCGCTGTTATTAATGAGAAATTATAGTGTAATTGCACTGGAAACCATATGGTTATTTTGCTGTTATTACTAATAACACGCAGTTATTACCATAAAATTAGACTGAAATTACTGAGAAATTACTATGAAATTAACACCTTATTAGCGATCTGTAAAGTAAAGTGTTACCGTTTTACCCATTACATTGCATTCCGCTTGCACATCAGGGCTTGACATTGATTTTTTCCTGTCTCAACGGTCAACATAGCTAGTGGTTTTACACAGTCCCTGGCTATTCAGCCATCACAAAGTTATATTTTTCTACGATGGTAGACTATGTTTACGCTCAGAAGAAATTTTAGGAAGAAGAAAAGCACAGCATTCACATAGTTGACATAGAAGTAAATCAGACAAATTCAAACCAAGTCTATGATGCACAAACAACATGTGTCAAACAACATGTCAAACAACGTGACGTGTCATGATGACCAAGTGTAAACTACCTGCTAAACTGCCTAGTGGCACTGGAATTATTACTATCCACTGCCCCACTTTACCAGCATTTGGCTGGTTGGTAGTTGCCAATGTCAAGCCCTGATGCACATGACTCAATATACACCAATATATTGGTTGGTGGGTCGGTTTCTGGAATGCTTGCACATTTTAAATACATATTTGCTCTTGTCTCGCACACATAACGTGTTTCCTTTTGCTGTGGACTGTGTAGGTCCTGACAGGACCCATCTGTTATGATCATATAGTGAGTAATGCTTATAGCTTTCTGCTGCAGGCTCTCATGTTCTATGCTCTATTTAAGTGTTTCCTGCTTTGTACCTTAAAGTCTGGATGCAAACTGACATACAGACCCACTCATGCACGCACACACACACGCACGCACGCACGCACGCACGCACGCACACACACACACACACACACACTCATGCACGTACATAGGCACGCATGCACACAGACACACAGAGTGACATGAACAGGGGTGATGTGACCTGTGTGTGTGTGTGATGTCAGCTACCTAAAAGCTGAACCTTACGGAATTCAGGCTCATGTTGCCTCTGTGTTGCTAGGCAACAGACAAACACGTTAAAACAGAAAAGTTCTAACATAGTTGACGAGCGGGGTTGAATATATGACACAGAGCGAGAGATGTCTGTATCTAAGTGTCATGCAGGCAGGACGAATTCGAGTCTTGCCCATTTTTTATTCATATACAGTAACCCTATGTAATACAGTGAAGAAACGTGTTGGATGGAAAGGGAAGGGTCCAAAAGGAACATGAAAGAAATCAAATGTCAACGTCAGACAGGCCATGGTAGTCAAAAAGCTTACCACTTCAACTGACCTCTCAGTTACTTTCACTAATTGGTCCAAGTGTGGCCCCTCATCTGATCATCCTTCTTCGTTAGCGATTGGCCATTCAGTCTCGGCTCACCTTTTAAATTCTACCCTTAAATTCTACCGTACGTGTCAAGAGTGACAACAGCACTGGAAGTAATTGACTTTGTAAAGAGGAGCTGGTGACAAAAGAGACAAAAGCGATCAGGGCGAATACAGCTGATTTGGACGTCACGAGTAACAGTTAGTTGTTGAACGTCCGCAAGTATTTTTATGATGACCTGTGATGCGGTTCGGCAACAGCCCCAACAACCAATTGGAATGTCGGAATGCTTGTATTCTGTATTTTGCATATTCTGTCGCTGGTGTCGTTCTTGCTAGGAAAACAGTTCAGTGAAGCTTTGTAGCTTCTGTCTCTTTTGGTGTGTTTACGCGGTAGGTAATACGCTGCTGTCGAGACCAAAAGAACAGGGGCCTCATTTATCAAGCGTTCTTAGGCACAGATCTGTGCGTAAAGCGTGCGTGCGATCATTCCTGAGCAAAGTGTGGGATTTATGAACATGTACTTGAACGTAGAAATGTGCCTAAATCTACGCACACCTCAGACCATGCGTGTGAGTGGAAGAAACACGAAATTGCAAATAATATTGACCGTGCAAGCTACAGTTTGCTTTGAATGACAATGGAGTATGACAGTGTGCTATTTTACAGTGTTTTCGTTCATGTGTGTCTCCTTCTTTTACTTATTTTGAAACACGGTACTCCTCCTGTCGAGAGCACCTCCACTTCTACCACAGAAATGGTTCTATCTCCGCACTTCCCGCCAGCGCTTCAACTGGCGCGTGTGTCCGCGTGTGTTCATGTGTGTCCGAACAGGGTGGCGCCTTCGAATTAACATGGCATTT
>NC_085868.1:5880395-5882895 GCF_034702125.1 Engraulis encrasicolus
GTGTGTGTGTGTGTGTGTGTGTGTGTGTGTGTGTGTGTGTGTGTGTGTGTGTGTGTGTGTGTGTGTGTGTGTGTGTGTGTGTGTGTGTGTGTGTGTGTGTGTGTGTGTGTGTGTGTGTGTGTGTGTGTGTGTGCCTGCCTGCCTGCGTGTGTGCACCCCATCTCAGGCCAGGGACTATCACCATACCACAATGGACTACTGTATATAAGCTCACAGTTAAGACTGTATGACCTAACAACAATAGCAGTTGACGTTCTGTCTGTCAATATGTAGGACAGACACAGACAGACAGACCGACATACAGACAGAAATGCAGAGAGACAAACAGACAGAAATGCCACCGCTGTGTGAACTAATAGCCCAGAAGCAGACACTCTTTAGTCTGTCAATCAGTCAATACAGACAGAGCGGCAGACAGACAAAAATATCCTCGCTGTATGATAAGCAGGGCAAAATAGCAGAGATGTTGTCTGTCAGTCTGTGAGACAAACAGTCTGTGAGAGACATACAGGCAGAGATGCAGACAGACAGACAGACAGGCAGACAGACAGACAGACAGACAGACAGACAGACAGGCAGACAGGCAGACAGGCAGACAGGCAGACAGACAGACAGACAGACAGACAGACAGACAGACAGACAGACAGACAGAAATACCACCACTGTATGACATTCTCAGCCTTTTCCCATTTGGGGCTACCTTTAAAATGTAAGACGTGTTCACAGCCCAATGTGACCCCTTTGACCCAAGAAACTCAACTCAAATAAATAAATAGTCTACAGCCAGTAGGGGGTTGTAACGTGAGAACTTTGTTTTATTTCCACACACACAGAATACTATTTGGATGCATAGAAAATGATTTCATGGCCCACTTGCAATACCTTTGTGGCCCACCAGCAGAGCTATAACAGCTATGTAGTATCATCATCATGTATAATGTGCTAGGGGTGTAGGCCTACTTACACCATGAATCTACTTTTACTTTTACTTTTATTTTTGCTACTTCTGCCCACTAAGGGGGAACGCCCCACAGGTTGGGAATCACTGATCTAAGTAATAACCCAGCTGCCGACAAGTTGCCTCCCTGTCAAGCACTGCTGGCAGACAGGTAGACAGACTGAAATACAGCCATTACAGTATATGATCAAGTGACCCCTGGCCCACTGGTGGCCCATGGCAGTATTGCTGTTGGTCTGTAACTTGCTATGGAAATGAACTACTACAAATATTTGAAAAGACACAAAATCTAACCTTATCCTTGTTGCATCAACATAACTGTGTAGTGGTTTTAGATGCACATTTAGATGCCCCAATGGGGTAAATCCTTTCCCTCAGTGATACCCAGCACTAACTCTTCCCCCCACCCAAAAATAAGTGCACGCGTGCAAACAAAGTGGACCGTGCAACACTGCTTAGTCTGAATCATGGTGCCTGGGCCAGAAACAGCCGAAAACCTCTAATAGTAGCAGACGAGGTGTCTCTCTGGGAAGACAGACAGGCAGACAGACAGAAATACCACCACTGTGGAATCAGCTCAATAACAGACAGGGTGTCTGTCAGTCAGTTAAAACACACAGTAACAGACAGGCAGACAGATAGACAGACAGACAGTCCGACGGACAGACAGAAATATCACCATTCAGCGCAGTAACAGACAGGGTGTCTCTCAGTCAGTTACAGTAAAACATACAGTAACAGACAGACAGACAGATAGTCAGACAGACAGACAGACAGACAGACAGGCAGACAGACAGACTGGCACTGCATTCAGCTCAGTAGCAGACAGGGCGTCTCTCTGTCAATCAGGTAGACAAGGTGATAAACAGACAGACAGACAGGGCGAAAGGGAGAGCAGGCATACCACCACTGTCACCATCACAGCCATTTATATTAACACGGATACTCCCGCCTGCCCGTCTGTGTCGGAACGTGTGTGTACTGTACATGCACGCGTGAGTGTGTGTGTGTGTGTACGTGTGTGCGTGTGCTTGTGCGTGTGTGTGTGTGACATCTTGTATCAAGTGTTCGAGTTGCCAGACACCCCAGACACACAGGCGCACACACACACACAGACACCACTTCACTCCAGAAGTGGTGGCACAGACACCTCTTCTGTGTGTGTGTATGTGTGTGTGGGTGTGTGTGTGTGTGTGTGTGTGTGTGTGTGTGTGTGTGTGTGTGTGTGTGTGTGTGTGTGTGTGTGTGTGTGTGTGTGTGTGTGTGTGTGTGTGTGTGTGTGTGGGGGTGTGTGGGGGTGTGTGGGGGTGTGTGTGTGTGTGTGTGTGTGTGTGTGCGTGCGTCCGTGCGTGCATGCGTGTGCAGACACATCGGTCTAGTCAAGCTGTCGCGAGCCATAAACGAGATGATCCAAGGCAACGCCCGATGGAGAGAGAGAGGGGGGGGGGGTATTGGGAGGCATGTGTGTATGTCTCCTGTCTGTCTGACACAGCTGGTACGGTGTGTGCATACGTGTGTGCGTATGTGCGTGCGTGCGTGCGT
>NC_085868.1:5902895-5915395 GCF_034702125.1 Engraulis encrasicolus
CACACAGACACACACACACGCTCATGACCAATCTACATGTACTCACACACACACGCACACACAAACACGCACACACACACACACACACACACAAACACGCGCACACACACACACACACACACACACACACACACACACACACACACACACACACACACACACACACACACACACACACACACACACACACACACACACACACACACACACACAATGCTATGCACACCCTTCAGAAAATCCACCTCCACCAGAAGCAACATCAAGAAGTCCCTGTCCACCGTGCCACTAGCACCCCCCATAATAGACACTAGGAGCAGGTCAGCCTGCCCCCGACTACAACCCCCCCATGACCACTGGATTCTCTGCCCCAACCACCCCATCCCCAAAGCGCCACTAGTACCCCCTGCACCCCCCCATGAGCCGCCATCAACAGGGGAGCCTGGTCCCCATTACAGCCCCCTATGACCACTGGATTCTCTGCCACCACCCCACTATCCCACCCCCCCCTCACCCCCCATAAGCGCCCTGTGGAGCCTGACGCCCCGAGGCCTATTTTCTGCTGCAGCTATTTACAGCTGCACTGGCAGGCAGCCGCCACACTTTATGACCGACCACTCTACACCCCCCTCCTCCACCTCTCCACCACCCGAACACCCCTATCACCCCTCACCCAGCAGCACACAGCATGCAGACTTTATGAACCAAAACCAGCACCCTCCCAACACTCACACCGCACAAAGCGTTCAGACTGTATGCACCCCCAACTACTCCCCCCAACCCACTTTGCCAACCGCTGCCCCACCTAAACCCCTGACCCCCTTCCTACGTCCACTCCTCCTCACCACTCATTCACTAACTCACTCATTCACCCACCACACTGTCTCATCTCGCCCCCTCATCCTTCCTCCTGCACACTCCTAATACTCTTCAGCACACTCCTCTCCCCCCTTGACCCTCCAGACGACTCACCCCTCACCTCCTTCCTACGTCCACTCCTCCTTCACCACTCACTCACTCACTCACTCACTCACTCACTCACTCACTCACTCACTCACTCACTCACTCACTCACTCACTCACTCACTCACTCACTCACTCACTAACCACACAGTAAACTCTCTCATCTCACCCCTCCAGCACACTCCTCACAAGTGCAGAGTCCTTTCCCTGTCCAGCACTTTACAACTCTACCCTCACCTTCTTCCTACTGTGCATCCACTCATCACCACTCACTGTCTACACCAGTGTTTCTCAACCTTTTTTAAGGCGAGGCATCCTTTCAGTTCATGAAGAATTTCAAGGCACCACAAACCAATAAGCCGTAACATGGCATCGCATCCGATACCACAAAAGCTTAGAAAAGTAACACATTTGGAGACGTCACACGACCTACGTTCGAAGTTGCAGCTGACTGGGGCGACCTACAGTACATTTACTTTATTGTGCATAAATGGCAGATGAAAGACTCCACTGACTAAGCAATACTTTATTAATTTATACAAATACAGTATATCACGGAAGTGAATACACCCCTCACAGTTTTGCAGATTTTTGAGTATATCTTTTCATAGGAAAGCATTACAGAAATGTAACTTTGACACAATGATTAGTGACCTTTTAACAACATATTTAACCGCTTAAATTTCTTGTTCACTCAGAAAAAAACAAAATACAGCCATTAATGTTTGAACATGTACTCACAAAAGTGAGTACACCCCAGATTAAAATCCGGTAGAGAAGGGGCTATGTTGGCTGGAATCGTCTCGAAATGAAACAAAATGAAAAGGGATGACAAGGGAGGTCATCAGTGTGCGTTTCAATCTTTCTTTGCATTGAACTTTTAAATTTTGAGTCTGCATCTGGCTTAAATAGATTGGTGTGAGATTTGAATGCAATCCTATGGAGAATATCATGATCTACTTCAGTAGTCACAGTGCATGTTGACATGCATGTTTCTTTTAGGTGTATTTCAGATTGCCAATGTTGACAGCATTCATGCATCCCCAAACCATGTCAGTCCCACTACCATGCTTGGCTAGTGAGAGGATACACCTTTTTGTAAAACTCACTTGTTTACCACCACACATGCTTGACACCATCTAAGGCAAATTTGTTTATCTTGGTCTCTTCAGATCACACGACATGGTTCCAGTGATCCATATCCTTGGTCTGTTCATCTCTCTTGAGACCAAGATAAACAAATTTGCTTTAGATGGTGTCAAGCATGTGTGGTGGTAAACAAGTGAGTTTTACAAAAAAGGTGTATCCTCTCACTATCCAAGCATGGCAGTGGGACTGACATGGTTTGGGGATGCATGAATGCTGTCAACATTGGCAATCTGAAATACACCTAAAAGAAACATGCATGTCAACATGCACTGTGACTACTGAAGCAGATCATGATATTCTCCATGGATTGCATTCAAATCTCACACCAATCTATTTAAGCCAGATGCAGACTCAAAATTTAAAAGTTCAATGCAAAGAAAGATTGAAACGCACACTGATGACCTCCCTTGTCATCCCTTTTCATTTCGTTTCATTTCGAGACGATTCGAGCCAACATAGCCCCTTCTCTACCGGATTTTAATCTGGGGTGTACTCACTTTTGTGAGTACATGTTCAAACATTAATGGCTGTATTTTGTTTTTTTCTGAGTGAACAAGAAATTTTAGCGGTTAAATATGTTGTTAAAAGGTCACTAATCATTGTGTCAAAGTTACATTTCTGTAATGCTTTCCTATGAAAAGATATACTCAAAAATCTGCAAAACTGTGAGGGGTGTATTCACTTTCGTGATATACTGTATGTATTATATTACATAATTTATTTATCAGCCACGTTTCCGCGGCACCCCTGAGGGGGGCCCACGGCACCCCAGTTGAGAAACACTGGTCTACACAGTACTTGCTTTGATCTCACCCCCTCATCCCACCTCCAGCTCACTACTCATAGGCACCACACACCACACACCTCACCCATCCCGGGACACGCATACATGCACAAATATGACACACTCGTGCACAAACTTTTAAACTGAGCATACTCAACAAATACTATCCGTGCGCACACGAAGATTATTACAAACACACACGCACACAGACACATAGATATGCATACATATGAAACACACACACACACACTTATATTTCTGCATTTCACAGCACGAACAGCAGTGCATAGGCTGAAGCAAAACATCTCAGTTTGGCTCTTGTGATTCGAACATCAGGGCAGCATTTTACTGATCAGTGGGCAACACATCACTTCAAAACTGTATCTTCAAGGGGCAACACCTCAATTGATATCTTCAAGGGGCAATAGCTCAATTGATATCTTCAAAGGGCAACAACTCAATTGATATTTTCAAGGGCCAACATCTCAACTGATATCTTCAAGGGACAACAACTCAATTGATATTTTCAAGGGACAACACCTCAATTGATATCTTCAAAGGGCAACAACTCAATCGATATTTTCAAGGGACAACACCTCAATTGATATCTTCAAGGGATAACACCTCAATTATTGTCTTAAAGGGACAACTCAATATGAGGAGCAACAAAGGAGCAACATCCGATTTAAATAGAGGATCAACACATCATAGAGGCGACACATCTTAGAGAGGCAACCCATCACGTAGTCTCTTTGTGCACATGGGCCCATTCACTCTTTGCTGAAAAGATTCGATTACAGAGACCCTTAAATGACAAAACTTGGTCATTACAAATGTGACGATTATGAGATAATGACAGACGCTCTATGCAAACAGATTTCATATCTTAGAGGGGCGACACAACATTTACTCACTAAAAAGGGCAACAGAGCAGTCAACAAGAACTGAAAGGAAAACACATGCTTCTCTTAAAGGGGAGATAGAAGGGAGGTCACATTTCCCTGAAAGGTCCAGTAAGTTAGATCCATTCATCAAACTTGCCAGAGCTGAGAAGTGTCAATATGATGTCCATGGCTGTAGTGAGTTTACCATGTCATCGTGAGCGGGAAAAAAAAAAGAAAATCTGAATTGTAAACATCTAAACGTCAGTTGGGTTTTTGCACCCAATAAATATTTAAAGCATTAGAAGCTGTTAACACTTACATGGATATTTTTGAAAAATACACATACAAATATCTGCATTTTAAAAATTAGCATCTCAATATGATGCCCACATATATACACACAAAAAAAGAAAATGTCTGCAAGTTGAACCTACAAATGATCAGATGAAAATGTTGACTTGAATAAACTTGCAATAAAGTATTAAAAAAAAAATATATATATATATATGATGCCCACAGCTGTTGTGAGTTGTCATAGTAAGAACAAAACATAAAACAAAAAATAAAGCCTAATAAATGTCTCACTGTGATGCACCTGCACGCTGAGGGATGATGAGTCCCAATTCAAATTTGTAATCACGTTGATCCCTACTTGACCCACGTTGATACCTATCTCACTTGACAGTGATGTTGGCTGTAAATGTTCATGAAAAAGGACAAGTTTGTGAACAGACAACAGACATTTTGAAAATGAACACCTAAACACGCTGCACGTTGGACCTTTCAAGGGGAAATACCAGAAATGAAAAGCATGTCTCCTTTAGATCTCTCCACATGGGAGAGGTGTGTGTGTGTGTCCACAGAGCTGTACAGTATGTAACACATGGTTGTGCCCACCTTCAAATGTAAATGCATCATACCATGTGTAAAACATTTAAAAAGCCAATATAAATGGATGAATTCGGTCAACTGCAGCTCAGTGTGCTTGCCAAAGAGGGCGCCATTTGGCCTAAATGGACCATGTTCATCCGCAGTGTACATTTTTTGAGATGTTATTGAGCTTGTGAAATTGCATTTGATCTTTTCTTTTTTGAGAAAACAAAAAAGTCCAATGCATTTTTTTGCGGTGTGTGAACATCAGAGACTAAGGTGCAATAATCCGTTCAAGTATCAACATCATAAAATATGGTGCCCTGACTGACTACTCCGTATGGTTTGAACATCCGTATGGTTTGAGATTCCAATGCATTTTATGTGACCATCAAGGACTGGGATGCTCTGCTCCATTTAGCTATTCTATGACCCCTTTAAAACACACCTCATGTGGTGTACCAGTAACATCAGCATTCCTGTCTTATTCACACTTACACTCAGTCAATGACATTTCCATGAGGGGGGGTCGGGACTCGGCAGTGACCACATCACTCAAACATCTCGGCCGTTCGTGCGTTTGTTCGTTTTCTTTCTCGCAAAGCGTCTCTTTGAGCCCCCTCATTCCAGTCGCTTTCCAGACGCATTCCGCCGCCGCTCCGACTTCCAGCGACAGACCTCTCACACACCTACTCCACTCCACAGCCCAGCCCAGACCTCACACACACCTACCCCGCCACCCCATACACCCTTCAACCCCCTTCTCCACCCCCCCTCCCACCCCCCCAGCACAGCCCCCAGAGTGGTGAGCTAGCAGAGCCATGAGCGTATAACCGAGGTGGTGGACTGATGTGACCATGGCCATTTTGACACAAGAGAACATGTCTGGAGACAAGCTGCTGAAAGCTGCTGGCCAGTAACCAAACAAAAACTTAAAACAATAAAGTAAAATAGAACTAAATCAATCAAAACCAGTCCTGGCTTTCTTGCTACCACATGCTAATGACTATACTATAGCCTATAGTGGCCAGTGCTCTTACACTCATTGTGACTATTTACAAAGCAAATGATTGTACTGAATTTACAAAGGTAGGAAGCACACTAATCTTTTGGACCAACAGTTCAGTCAGACAGGGTGGAAGTTAAGGACAGTGATCACCCATATACAATACTATGTCTCCATTCATATTCTATTACACATTCTCCAGACCTGTACAGTTTCTAAAGGTTTTAAGAACCTAAAACGAGACAAGAAATGCCTTCAAAGTTGTCATTGCGTCCAGTGAAACATAATGTAGATGTGTAGTAAAAGAGTAGTGATGCTTGTATATGCACAATCTTAATTGGAAGGGGCAAGAGATTTGGACACAGGGCAAACAAGGCGCTATAAATTTTAATTTCCAGCTTAAACTTAAGTTTTGATATAATACTTAGTTTCTGCCTTTCGGCTTTGCAGTGTAGATATAGTGTTGGTGTTTGTTAATGTTAAGGGAGTGTTGACAGTGTCATCTATTAGAAAGAGGGGGAAAACACTGAATTAAACAGATCTGGGCATCCATCTATACCTGCGTAAGACAGGTGCTTCGGAAATTCTGCCGCACTCAGTAGGTGTTCCATAGGCCCACTACTCAAAGGCAAAACACTACAGCATAAGAGGGCGATGTGACCAGATGCTTTCTTAAATGCAGGATATGACAGGTTCCCCTCTCTAATATCCTGACACAATAGGACAAATGATGATTCTGTATCCTTCACATGGACAGACAGACAAAGCATAAATTGGCAAGTCTACCATTCTCCAACACAACAAACACCAAATTGTAATTCAAGCATTGTTAATTGCTCTTATCAATTTGGTTCACAGTTTAATTTGGGTGTTGATCAATTTGGACGGCCCCTTCCATTTAAAAATGTTCACTGAGCAGGTGATTTGTAAAATAGATGGCTTGAAATTGAATACAAAAGGCATTTTTAATCAAGATTAGCTTTAGCGGAATAGAACCAAACACCTATGGTGTGGTAAGCATTATCAGCTAGCAGTCGAGCTTGTGACCCCCCTTGCAGTCTTCACTTCTCAGCAAACGGCTAGCTTAGAGTGACCAGACATCCCTAATTACCATTCTTTGGGATATGTCCCCGCTAAATTTGTAAGAACAACCTTTCTGTCCCTGTTTTATGAGGCTAGGTCAGTGCTGTGTGACGATGGTATTTACTCTTGAAAAACATGTGTAAAAAGGGAAATGTCTGTGATTTTAATCCAAGAGGTCTGGTCACCGTAGACTAGCCGCTAGCTCTGTGGACTTTATCAGCCGTGCTAGCTTTAAGGATGCTATTAGCCATGCTAATAGCCACACTAGCCCTGAGAACATCATAAGCCATGCTAGCAGTCATGTTAGCCTCCATGACTGCATTAGCCATGCTAGCCCCAAAGACTATGTTAGCCATGCTAGCAACCATTCCAGCCAGCTCTGGAGACCTTTTTAGCCATGCTAACAGACAGGTTAGTCCTGAAGACTGTGCTAACGATGCAAGCATTCCCAACAGATATGGTAGCCTTAATGACTTTATTAGTCATGCTACCAGCGATGCTAGACTGAATGACTTCATTGGCCATGCTAGCAGCACGAAGACAGGCTCGTCCATCAGTGGTGCCGTGCGATTGGATGCCTGGGGCCTGATCTTTCCTCCTGATCCGTGCTGGCCCGGGGTGCAGAGGGGTCGTAAATTACTATGGGATGTCGTTGCCAGGAGAGGCTGGCCAGATACACTCCAATGTGTGTGTGTGTGTGTGTGTGTGTGTGTGTGTGTGTGTGTGTGAGAGAGAGAGAGAGAGAGAAAGAGAGAGAGAGAAAGAGAGAGAGAAAGAGAGAAAAAGAGAGAGCAAGAGAGAGAGAGAGAGAGAGACAGAGAGAGACAGCGTGAGTGTACGTGTAAGTAGGGGGGCAAGTGGGGTGTGTATGTGCGTGTGTGTGTGTGTGGGGGTGGGGGGGGGATCACGCGCGGGTGTCTCAAATGCATCCAAGAGAAGGCATAAATAAATATGAGACATCATCAGGGCAGAGTATATACAGTGTGTGTGTGTGCGTGTGCGTGTGCGTGTGTGTGTGTGTGTGCGTGTGCGTGTGCGTGTGTGTGTACTGGATGAAGAGGCCTGCTGGCCTATGAGAAAGTCCCAGTTAGAGCATGGTGGGATTTCTGACTCTGATGAGACACACACACACACAATCTCAAAAACATGCTGCATGGCGGTCAAGGCCATCAGGCAAACCGTTTCACAAGTACAGGGGACCCGTTTGGCTAATGACAGACTTAAAGACGCCATCATCACATGACATGACGCATTGTCACGTGACATGACACACGCCGTGGCTGTTGCGTCATTACAGTATCTGGGAGCACAGATGAGGAGGGAAAACAGGGGGAAAATGGGCATGGTCACCAAACGTAGAAACTCAGGAAATGTAATTGTAATTTGGTCTGTAATTCAGACTGTAATTTAGATAGTAAGTTTTGATTTTGAGTAAATGCTCTTTCATGCTTCTGTTTCAATACTAGGCTCGGGCATTCAAAAGATTGTTTTTGACAAAAGCTGAAAAGTGTTCAATCCAACGACCAAATAGTGGGAGTAACTTGATTAATAAAAAAAAAATTAAAAACAATCTCATGATTCTCAGATGGACATGGTGATAATAACGTAATCCTACAAGAGTGATAATCAATTGTGCTTGGTATCCTTATTCTCTGTTCTGCCAAAAAAGGATTATGGATTTAAAAAAATGTGGTTTGTTGGTCTGTAAACATAGCAATAAATAAAAGAGAAAAAAAGTTCACACGTGGTGGAATGGTGTGAGCATTCCACAGGCAGAGATCGAGAAGAAACGGAATTAAAGTGTTTTATAATTCTGTTGTGGATCTACGTCCGGATCAAACTTTCGAATTGGCGTCGGGGTCTGAGTGGCCTTTCGAACCATCTTGGGTGTCTGATCGGCTCTCCGGCCCATCTTGGGGGTCTGATCGGGCTTTAGAATAGATCTTGGCAGAGTTGCCGGCTGAATTGGAAGCTGTAATTTGGATTCGATTCTAAGACTGTGGACGACACCAGTGGAGGAGGTCTGTGCTCGTTTAGCTGTGTGTGCAAACACAAATCATAGGCACTTGGTTACAATGCAATATCATCTAAAATCTCTTGGACAATAAATAATACATTTCATTTTAGGTTCATAACAAGTCTTTATCAACGCATATGGATACACATGCGTATGCACACACATGTAAACACGCATGCACACACACGTACACACACACACACATGCACAGACGCACACACATACATACCCACAGTAATCGAAACAAAAAGTATCCTGAAATAATACATGGATTGACTAGCAAAACACATGCATGTGTACATAAATACATAAGAAAACCTGTTTTGTCCCTATTTTGAGCAACCAAATCAATATTTCATGTCTGCTGAAGAAATACTTAGATTGAACCAGTAAATCAACATCAATTGACCAACAAAATACATGCAAATGTACAGTACACGCACGCACGCACGCACGCACGCAGGCACGCACGCACGCACACGCACACGCACAAGCACACACACACACAGAGCTGAGTCACTTCCTGTGCCCCATGTATGCAACCAGAGATAAACACACACACACACACACACACACACACACACACACACACACACACACACACACACACACACACACACAGACAAAGCCCGATTGAACAGTTGCCAATCTCGTTAGACAACATAGGCTATGCTTACTAGGGCTAAGTCTCGACGAGCCAAGGTGTAGTTTAGGGAAAGTGGAGTAGAGTCACCTACCTGCGTCTGCGTCCTCACTGCGCCTGTTGAAGTTCTCATAGGAGTCCCAGCGGATCAGAGGGTCTTGACTGTTGTAGTCCACAGACACGCTGGGCCCATTCTCCAGGTGGTCCAGACCTGAAAAGCAGAGGAGCATTATATTGCAATGAATGAAATTTGCGCTAGTCAGAGTCAGATTCCGGACCTCTCTAACAAAGGTTCAACCAAGTTGAAAGTGATCGGTGAAATTATTCGGGTAGATGAAATTATTCAGGTTTTATGGTTGAAAAAAAAAAGTTTTCTCACTCTAGTCTCTTACAGTGTGTGAACCTTCCATATGAACATTCCACCACTGTTTTCTATGGGGACCAAAAGTCGCACAAAATCGACAATTACGAAGAAAAATGTCAAGAGGGATGGACACGCAAGTGACGGTTTAACATTTCCAAGCTGGGCCAGCAGTGTTGCCAAAAGAAAATCAGCCAAAGTCGCTATTAGCTCGCTGAAAAGTCGCTAGAAGTCGCTAGATGACATCATGACGTTACGTATGACGTCACAGCGTCACGCATGGCTCGCCGATCTACAGAAAACGTGCCCACATGCCTTCGTCCACAGTAGAAATGGGCGGTGCTAGCTACTTTTTTGGAGATCAGAGCTAATCTGCAGCCCTGCTTCCCGTATGAAATGCTTCTGACGGCGGCGCAGAGTCACAATTATGTTGAAAAACAATGATTTTGTCACTGAAAATGTGAGTTTAAAAATGTCGCCAGATGCACCAAAAAGTCGCTAAAGGTGCTAGATGATGATTTTTGTCGCCAGGGACGTCAAAAAGTCGCTGAATCTAGCAACAAAATCGCTAATTTGGCAACACTGTGGGCCTGTCACTTTAGAGTTTGAACAGTGTCTCTACCTCGAAAGCCCTACGAGGAGTAGCGTTTTGAAATTTCCACAAATTTCCAGACTTATGGCAGATAAGCAAAGGAGCAATATTAAACAGGACTTTAGGATCACAGTAAGTGGGACTTGCTGAGGCAAGCCCACTTAACCCATTGTGTCCTGGAGCAACATATACACTGCATACAGGCTCTTGAGATTTGAGGGTTTCAAATGTGGGCATGTTAGAGCGGAAAGAACACATTTCTATTGCAAAACGAGGTTCCTAGCGTTTAAATGCAACTTATGAGCTTCAGAGGCTGACATACGTATTTAGGATTTAATAGACAGAGGGCACCCTTTCCCAAAAAGGGCTTAGGACAAAATGGGTTAATAAAGCATACTAGTGCTGACACTTTGTCTAACAATTATTTTAGGTACAGGGTATTGGTTGCGGTCCTTGGAGGAATGCAGGGTTCAAATGCCTACTAGCTTGGCTAGCTCAAGGCAATGTTAGAGCGTGTGCCCCTTTAGATCAGAGGCTTACAGGTTCAAATCCCACTCTAACTAGCATCTTCATATATGGCTGAAATGCCGTTGAGCAAGGCACCTTACACCATATTGCTCCAGGAGCTGTAACCAATACCCTGTACCTAAATAATTTTAAATTGCTTTGGATACAATTGTCAGCTGTAATGTAATGTAATGTGAAGACCTAACCATAAGAACCATGGCTGGAAAAAAACACTCAAATCCTGCTGCGTAATGAAGTTGGCAGTGAGGGCATGGCTTGTTTGCGTGGCAGGACACAGATGATCTGATCTGTGCGTGGGATAATCCCGTCTTTCTTTCTCACGGAGATTGAGAGGAAGAGATTACGGAAGGGAAGAGTACTGAGCTGTTACGGAGAGGCTTACCCTTTATCTTCTGCGGCGCGAAGGAAAAGACAAACTCCACCTTGCCGTACTCTGGGAACCTCTCGTCTGGTGGCAGAAAACACACAACAATATTTTCCAGTTAGAGGCAACCTGATTTTTCAGTCTAAGGATATAGTATATTTTCCAGTTAGAGGCAACCTGTTTTGTCAGTCTAAGCATATAGTAGATGCTTGAACGTCCGTGTGTGTGTGCACCCATGTTCTGGAGACCAGGTGCCGTATGTGCTGTAGAGCTTGCTGTTGTACACATAGAGACACAGACACGGAAACACATACACATGTACACACACCTTTGAAAGTCTCGTCCAGTTCATTCTTTGTGAAGACCACAGCCAGGTCATGTACAGCACACGTGTGGAACTGCACGCGGAAGATCACATCACGGTTTGTATTCCTGAAGTTTTTGTGGTAGCACTTCAGCTGCAGAGACGGAGGGAAGGGAGAAAGAGACAGAATGAGAGAGAGAGATGAAGAGAGGGGTGGGTGAAGGGAGAGAGTAACACGGAGGAAAGGAGGGAGTTTAGGAGGAGGATGTCAGAGAGGAGGGGGTAAGGGAAAAGAGAGCGAGACGGTGAGAGAGGGAGGGAGGTGGGAAGAATGAGCAAGAGGGAGGAGAGATGAGGCAGACAGGTAGAGAGTAGAGAGTGTGGGTAGTGGAAATAGACCAGGGGTCAGGAACCTTTTTGGTGGAGAGAGCCATAAACGCCAAATTTTTGAAAATAAATTTTCATGAGAGCCCCATTTTTAAAAAACACTGAATAAAGCATGTATTTCAATTACGGTAAGCCCAACAATTTTAGAGTGTACTGTTAAGTTATTGCTTTTATTAATAACAGGTAAGCATAGGGTTGCCAACTGTGAACTTCATTATGGCAAGGGTCTGGGAGAATTTTGTATTTCTTAGATGTAATTTCCTGCATTTTAACACCTTTTAACCTCCCTTGTCCCGTTTCAACTCAATATGGAACCCGTACTTTTATTTATGAATACAGGACGATTCCATATTTCAAGGGATGGTTGGCAACCCTAGATAAGTAAGAGCCATATATAGTTCCCAAAAGAGCCACATGTGGCTCTAGAGCCATAGGTTCCTGACCCCTGAAATAAAGAAATGGAGAGAGAAAGAGAGAAATCCTTACCAATATGCAGCCAATCATTTTATCAGGGAAGAAATTGAAATACTGTATACAGTTCTCTCTCAGCATCATTAATGTAAGCCTAT
>NC_085868.1:5935395-5940395 GCF_034702125.1 Engraulis encrasicolus
CACTGAACTCTCTCTCTCTCTCTCTCTCTCTCTCTCTCTCTCTCTCTCTCTCTCTCTCTCTCTCTCTCTCTCTCTCTCTCTCTCTCTCTCTCTTCATGGAGTACTTCTCTTCTCTCTTCTACTCCAATCTCCTCTCATCTTCCCACATCTCTTCTCTTTCTTCCTTTTTTCCATCCCTCTTCCCTCCCTCCCTCCCTGTCTCGTTCATTTCTCTCCTCCCTTCTACCAGTAATCTCTCTTTTTTCCATTTCTCTCATTTCTCTCTCTGCCTCAAGCCTGTGTGTGTGTGTGTGTGTGTGTGTGTGTGTGTGTGTGTGTGTGTGTGTGTGTGTGTGTGTGTGTGTGTGTGTGTGTGTGTGTGTGTGTGTGTGTGCATTTTTCCTTGTAATCACCCATTGCTTCCCATGCCAGCAATGTACTGTTGCATTTTTCTATCTCACCCTAACATCTACCCTAACATAGTGTTAAATACAACTCTATACCTGTATGTTAATTCACTGTGTGCCCATTATAATGCAACTATATTTCCAGATGGAAGTGTCCTCCTGTGAAGTGTACTCCTGCCTTCTACATTCTAATTCATCCTTTAAGGATGTACAATGTGTCATTTTCTGACACATGCATTGTGTTGAGATAGTTTGGTAATGCCGTGTACAGACCAAGAGCGAACGGAGCGAATGAAGCGACCGAAGTCATTATTTCTCTATGGAGGGCACGCGACCTGCGCTACCAAAGCGAATTCGCCAGGAGCGAAGCTTCTTGCGCGACCAAAGCGAATTTTGACGATTAAACTAAATCTAATCGCAGGCTAATTCGCTCTGACGCTGTTCGGCGAAAACCAATCGGAACGTTCATATCTCCGAATGTCCCAGGCTGTCAAGCCAGAGCCGTTATGTGATTAGCTGAATCAAACATGTCAATGCTGCGTCTGGAGCGAATACAGCGAATTCAAGGCGAAACTTCTTCTGCTACCCACGCTACCAGGCAGCATAGTTCGCTCTTGGTCTGGACACGGCATAACACTTTACAATAGGGCATGCATAAAAAGCATTATAAAGACTTAATAAATAATTAATCAATAATGAAATGTATTTATTACCTCCGCCAAGGAGGTTATGTGATCGCCTGGGTTTCTGTGTTGTCTGTGTTTGTTCGTTCGTTCGTGCGCTGCTATTTCACTGCCTGCCACAAGGTGCGCACGGTGAGCACTGAGCACCTTGCCTGATTATCATAGACTTGCCGCCGAAGGTGTTGCGTCACTAGGAGGGCGCAGCCTGGCTACTGAGCACCGGCGTGCCTGCGCCTTTCTGAGCAACAATAAGGAACAGGGAGAGAGTCTCCTTTGCCGCGCCAGCTCCAACACAAAGTGCATTTGATTTCACCTAAAAAGTTGTTCATCCGCATGCAGGAAACAATCCTGTCAAATTAATTACCACCGCTGCCAAAAATATGGAATTTGTAATTGTGTTGGCCCATATGTTATTATCATTGCTGTTGCGAGATGGACAGTGACCACCCCCGCAGATCGTTTAGGTTCACAATGCTGTCGAATTAAGTACGTTGTCAAAAATATGGAATGTGATTGTGTAAGTTCACAATGCTGTTGTGGACTGTGACTGAGGTTCGCAATGCTGTCGAATTAATAGGCTACCGTTGCCAAAATAATTTATGACTGTACGTTCACAATGCTGGTAAAATTCATTACATCCCCTTCGCTACATTTAAAGTTAACCCTAAGTTGTTTGCGAGATGGACCAGGACCAGAAAGCCCAACAGTCTGCATAATGGCCGAGCACGGGCGAATATTCCAATCGGGTGTGCCGCCAAAGCAATAAGGAAAAGGACCGTCTCCTTTGACGCCAGCTCCAAAACAATTGCTATCAACCTAAAAATGTGCTCATCAGCAGGCACCCTTTTGGCTACACCCTCGTTGAAGTTAACAAACAGTCCTGTGAAATGAATTACCGCTGCCTGCCTAAAATAGGCCTATGTGTAAAGTGGAAGTGTACTGCTGTGAGATGGACAGTGACCACCGCAGATAATTTGGGTTGACAATAATGTCGAATTAATTAGGCAGGCTACCATCGCCAAAACAATATGGAATTTGTGGCTGTGCAAGTTCACAATGCTGGTCAAATGCATTACACTTCACTCAATTTAACCCCAGTTGCGAGATGGACCACAAAGCCCGACAGCAATGCCTAGACTGATTAACAACGGTGATAGTGATTTTCCTAGAATTAGGAAATGCCGCTTCACGCTTCAGCCGACAGCGCTAAGGCCAACCAGTGGCCCATGAGAATAATGCATACCATCGTAGGCAAAAAACAGGATTAACCATACGGTTGTCTGTGGTTGTTTCAGTTTTGTTGGTCAAAATCATTACATTCCCTTCACTAATCATAGGCCTACAGTTCTACTAGCGTGTGATCACAAGTTTTCAAAGCAGGTTGATTTTTATCTTGTAGTAAGCACAAGGCAGGATTAGGCTGATACAATTGGTATAATTCCACTTAGTCTTTAAAGTGTGATATGAAATAGCTGTGAAATTTTAAATGGTAATAAGGGCATGCTGCCAATCATCAAAACTGTTTATACCAATGTGACCAGCAACTTCTGACCTTCAATAAGTGCATTTATAGGACAGTGCATAGTAAGTTCACAATATAGCATGTAGCACTTTGCCAATACCACAATCACACAGGTGAACAAAACAGACCACAGTTAATCAAGGACATGGTAATTATACAAAATACAGATATAATCTAGTTACAACTTGACTGTTTAATTCTCTGAACACACTAATGGTGTGTATAAACCTGCATAAATGACACAAATATCCCACTGTATGTGTCTAAAAACAAACTTAACTTCCTTGGCGGAGGTCTGCACACTCTGGGTGCATTTCTAGTTATTTATGAAGTCTAATTGATTTCTAATAAAATATCTTCTAATAATTTGTTTAAGATTTTACAAACCTTGTGACAGAGTATGCTTTACTTATTTACAAAGACATTGTAAATGTTTGATAAAAACCTTACCTATAAAATATTAACATAACATTTCCACTCATTTACAAAAAAACGTTAATGTTATGTTTGTCATTAGTTAATTATTTACTAAGTGTTAATCATGTTTTTTATGCATCCTTATTACAAAGTGTTACCAATGGTTTCAACACATTTTGTGTGAAATGTAACAATGTGGGTGTTATTCAGTTAAAATATATATCTGACACAGTGTTACTGTAAATTGAACATTTATTATTCTTATCTTAAATGTATTTTACATTTACAATGTAGCCAAATGCAGTAAAATTTTCTCACAAACCAGGAATGTGGCTTGAATGTGATTTTTTTTCTTAAAAGTTTTATTTCATTGATTCCTCAATATTAAACTATTATTACCTCTAGCCTACAAACATATGACACGTCCAACAGTTGACACAAAATGTGCTGTCCCTGTGCATACACAAGTTGTGTCATTTCTTACACAGTACTTGTGTACTCAGCACTGAACAGAGTCAAGTAGTAGTCAAGTAGTGTTCAGGCACCAAACAAGGGCAAGTACCATTGTACAAATACCATTTTATTTTGGGCCCTCACTTTGTTTCTATTAGGGTCTAAGGCTTAGAATTCCTACTGATTCCTAGTGTGTGTGTGTGTGTGTGTGTGTGTGTGTGTGTGTGTGTGTGTGTGTGTGTGTGTGTGTGTGTGTGTGTGTGTGTGTGTGTGTGTGTGTGTGTGTGTGTGTGTGTGTGTGTCACAGATGAGCAGAGTGACTTCGTTAGTCAAACAATGGAAGAGCCAGACTGACACAGACACACACACACACACACACACACACACACACACACACACACACACACACACACACACACGGACACACACACACACGGACACGGACACGGACATACAAGCGTGCACATGCAAACACACAATGCACCCCCGTTTCCTATGTCTGGGTGAAGACATGACTGTATCTGTGTTGGCGTGTGTGCGTGTGTGTGTGTGGTTGGGGGGGGGGAGGTTGCGTTTGTGTGTGAGTGTGTTTGTGTGTGCGTAGATAAGGTTTTAACGATGACTTTCTGCTGCATAACAGCAATGCAGTAACCTGACAGGCATCGGAAAATATTTTTCAAAGTGCTGAATGGGACAGTCATACAGTCGCACTGCAGTGGTCCACGCTTCACACACACTGGACTTGCCAGCATGCAATGGACCCTCAGGCTGAATTGTCCTGTCTTCTGCACAGGGCTTGACATTAACTGTTTTGTTTAGTTTTTTTGCCATTCAGTCTTACAGTACAAGCCACTTTTTTGCCTGTTTTTCCCCCTTCTTTACCATGATATGACAGTAACATGAAACAAATGCAAATCAGGGCTGCATTTCTCGAAACCATAGTTGCTAACTACATTAGCTACTTTGTTGTTTGTAATGCAATTTCCCATTGGCAACTACCGAAGTTGCTAACTGGCTGACAACTACGCTTTTCAGAATCGCACTCCTAGTGTGCTATTTCTCGACTTTATATGCAAACAATCAATGGAATGTGCAAATATGTGATTTGACATAGGCCTATTCAAAAATGAAAAATGCCTGCCAACATGGCTAGTGAGTGTGGCTCCTGTATGCGGCAGACTCTGTTCAACTGAGCTGGGCTGAGCTACCCTGTCTCCTTACCAGGGGCGGAGCTATAGGAGGGGCGAGCAGGGCATTTGCCCCTGGGCCCAGGGCCCTCCCGTATTGATAGTGGGGGCCCTATTGTGACCTTGGCAGGCTGTATTGGGGGGGCCCTATCAGTGTTTTGCCCTGGGGCCCGGTGTGCAATTGTTCCGCCACTGCTCCTTACCAGCAACATTTTTTTTTTCCCAGGGTGGTTAGGGCAGGCTTTTTACAGGAATATACACCAAGGAATGTATTCCTGATTTGTTTAGGTGTATGCACTGTCTTATCCATACTGCACTCTATCTTTACGATATTCATAGAGCTCTGGAAACA
>NC_085868.1:5945395-5950395 GCF_034702125.1 Engraulis encrasicolus
GCCTTTTAACCACAACAACCTCATCAAGGCACTACATGACCGACTCACCCCACCTCCCCAAAACAGACCAATCCACCCCCCCCTCCTCATGACATCATCAAAGGCATCAATCACCACAGCTCTGATGGACAGGAAGCTGAAAGCTGCACTAATGGCCAATGCCCCCTTGGTGCAGCTATTTTAGCGACAACAACACCGCAGAAGTGATTGACTCATGAGCAGAGCCATTTTAGAGAATGACTGTGCTCTTGAGCAGGGGTTATGCAGTAAGGCTGCGTAGTCATGTACAGAGGGGTTTACAGAACGACTGATTACTACTATGTAACTGTATAAATAATACATACAATACTATATAAATAATTTAATTTAGCAACTTACAGTTATTTACACGGTATTGGTTACAGTCCCTGGAGCATGATGGGGTTAGGTGCCTTGCTCAAGCGCAATTCAGCAATGGAGGGAAGACGGGATCGGAAAGGGTGGGATTCGAACCTGAAACCCTCTTATCTAAAGCCCATCTCCACACTCATTAGGCCACGGCTGCCCCTTAGAGCGAGCTTCACACAACTGTGAGCCGTACGACCAACTGAAAGCGAAAAAAAATCTGTTCAATTCCACATACTAACTGAACATGACTAAAGCAGAACTACATGTGAAGAGTTCAGATGTAAAACCCCCTAACTCCATTTGTGTAGACCTGCACTTCTATATTTTTAGAGAACCCCGTTGTTGGTTTGGTTTACATTCATGTACTTGATAATACTTCTAAATAGTTATATTACATAAATACAATTTTAAAATATGCAATTTTGATAGCTTTGTATTAAATAAAAATGAATTAAGATTATTTTCTGAAATGGCACTTAGGGGGTTTTGCATCTGAACTCTTCATGTATTTATTCTTACGCTTACTCTCTTACCATTACTCTAGCACTAGAGACTACAGTACACTAGACAGGCATTGTTGTCTGTGTGGGTGTATATACACGTGTGTTTGTGTGTGAGAGAGAGATTGATTTTTGTCTGTGCATGTGTCTTGTGTATGTGTGTGAGTTTGTATGGCTTCTCATTCCAGGCATAGGCAAAGTAGTGTTTAACTTCTCATTAACCGTGTCTTGCTACCATCTCTGTGACATGTGTGTGTTTGTATTTGTGTGTGTGTGTGTGTGTGTGTGTGTGTGTGTGTGTGTGTGTGTGTGTGTGTGTGTGTGTGTGTGTGTGTGTGTGTGTGTGTGTGTGTGTGTGTGTGTGTGTGTGTGTGTGTGTGTGCGTGCGTGCGTGCGTGCGTGCGTGCTTGCGTGCGTGCTTGCGTTTGTGTGTGTGTCTGTGCTTCCAGGACTGTAAGCATACGTGCAGTGTGTGTGTGTGTGTGTGTGTGTGTGTGTGTGTGTGTGTGTGTGTGTGTGTGTGTGTGTGTGTGTGTGTGTGTGTGTGTGTGTGTGTGTGTGTGTGTGTGTGTGTGTGTGTGTGTGTGTGTGTGTGTGTGTGTGTGTGTGTGTGTGTGTGCATTGCGTTCATGCGTGCAAGCTTGCAAGCATGTGTGTGTGTCTGCGTCAGCAAACATGAGTCATCAGACAGACGCAGCACAGCAGAGTGGTGTGGTGTGGGAGGATGTTTGTGTTTCGACGTTTGTCAATTACACCCGCTGGTGTTTATTTCCAGACGCACTGCTACCGCCATCAACATCACTCCCACCACCACATCCATCACAAAGCCCGCGCTCAACCACTGCACCATCATCATCACACCGTCACAACCACCTCCACCTCCACCACCTTCTGCCCCTGCCACCATCATGCAAACACCCTCCACCACACTGGTACACTTTCACACACACTATCACTACCGCCTCCATTACCAACTCAGGTGCTGTTTATACATACCTGGGTATTTTGATAAACGAACATTTTTCTTCTCTACGCTAAGCGAAATATTTTCGTTCACATCAAAAGGCAAACGCATAAATATGCTGTCATAAATATGTTAAGCCTGTGCGCCGTAAGTAGAGTGCCATTCAAGTCTCCGTTTATCTCTGTTTATATACAAACGCTAACCAGAGATTTTAAAAAATCTCCACTTTTGCCTGAGTTTTTTTGGAGCTTCGTTTATAGAGGGAAAACCTTCGTTTGTTTGTGAACGAAAGGCACAACCGAAGGGGAAGGTCTTCGTATATCAAAATACCCGGGTATGTATGAACAGCACCTCAATCTCCTATGCGTGCCTCTGTGCAGGATATTTCCAGACACCTTCAGATGAGTATGCACCTCACCACCACCTCCTCGTCCACCACACTGCTAACACCACCTAACCATCACAGTATCCAACACTGTCACACTATCACCTCCATCACACTGCTACCTCCACACGATCACAACCACCTCCATCATCATGGGGGCTTTAGATCATAAGGTGGCAGGTTCAAATCCCACCCTTCCACTCCCTACCGCACTCCATGGCGGAGGTGCCATTGAGCAAGGTACCTAACCCCATACTCCTCCAAGGACTGCCCCGCAACACTGCTCCCTTGGGGCGCCATTGGGGGCTGCTTCTTTACACGGGTGAGGAATAAATTACATTTTGTTGTGTGCAGTGTGCACTTGTGTGCTGTGGAGGGCTGTGTCACAATGACAGTAGGAGCTGGAGTTTCTCAGGTGGGCTTTCATAAACACCACCACTGCGGACATCACAACTCCCTCCAGCTTGCGTCTGCATCACATACAGTACTTCAAGGCACAATGCTCTGAGCTTGCGTCTGCTTATGTATGTGTACCCGTGGGACCTGATCTGGGTGCAGTATTTAGAGAATATAACTCAAGCAAAATAACCAAGACACTAACTGTATATCCACCTCCTCAACACCGGGCTTAAAACCTGAGTGCAGTGGACAGACAGCATGACTCACTGAATGTCAAAGTTAGCTGTATTGACAATTTCTTCACACGCACTTTGTCCTACAAAGGAAGGAATTATATGTTTCTCACTGTCCAATTAAACTGAAACAAAGGACAACAGAATACAACATAATTATAGTGATTAGATGTATTGTGTTTACAATATAGTAAATGTACTAGCAGAAAACAGCTTTTTGCCTTTGCCTGTAGCCCAAGTCCTATCCATTTATCCCCAGATGAGAAGGCAGGCTTGCAGTGCCAGACTCACACCCTGAACAATCCAATGAGGTGGGTTGACCGGAATTGTTGCTGTCTTTATTACAAATTAAAATAAAATACACACAAACTGATGCAATGGGATGCAAAAGCTAAGGTCTATGAAATGATCACCAGTGCAATATCAAAAGCAGGAGGAGCGTGTCGTAGGCGGGCAAGGTCAATAGCTGTATTCTGTGTCCTGCTCTCCTCCAGTCATGTGCAACTGGCATCCATTCATCTGGTTGTGGTGGCACCATTTACCTCTTATAGAGGGCACAAGATCAACAAATGCAGAAAACAAATGAATAGGAGTGCAAAAATAAACGTATATATGGCTCCTAAAATAAGTGTAACAAGACAGACCACGCCACTGAGGAGCAGAGGACAGAGCAGGAACTGATTTGGGGACTGCCTATATCTGGGAGTTTCAGAGCATCCTTTGGAGCATCTTCCTTTCAGGGAGCCAACCAACAGTGGAGCCCAGAACAGTCATTATATGGCATGAATCACACGCACGCATGCACACACGCACGCACGCTTGCACACACGCACGCACGCACGCAAACACACTAAAGAGCATTCATAGACACAGTAGAGGCCAAGTGGAGAGCGAGGTGGGCGCTTCAGAGACTGATGAAAGAACAGCCCTTGGCCATCATGACTCAGCCTCAGATAAACACACACACACACACACACACACACACACACACACACACACACACACACACGCACACACGCACACATACAAACACACACACACCAAAGAGTATCACACACAGAGTGGGTGCTGGGGAGACTGACCCGTGAACAGAGTTTAGTTTACTGTAAGAAATGCACTGATAGAAAAAAGCAGAGTCAGAGACGTGTCCAAGACCCCATGAATCATGATGAGTCAGGCTCAGACACTAAGAAGCATCAAAAAAGAGAAAGTGTGTGCCAGGGATGCTAATACAAACTAGCACTGTCCAGGCCCAGGACAAAGTCAACTAATTGGCCCCCCTCACACAATACATGATGTAATGAGGATCCAATTCTGGGCCCCCTCTCTCCCTGGGAGAAATGTACTGCTTGTCCCTCCTAGTCGACATCCAGCATGAGTCAGGCTGAAACGGTAAGAAGCATCACATACAGAGAGCTGGTACTGTAGACACTGATCCCAGATCAGAGGGTAGACAGTGTGACTCAGGCACACTAAAATTCACACACTAAAACAGGCACACACACACGCACACGCACACACACACGTTGTGTACACACACACGCACACGTACACACACACACGCACACGTACACACACGCACGCACGCGCGCACGCACGCACGCACGCACGCACGCACACACAGTTTACTTCTTTATTTGGATATCAATCCAAATAAACACACACACACACACACACACACACACGCACACACACACACACACACACACACACACACACACAAGGTGGTTGTGAGTGGGTGCTACACTGTAGACACTGATCCAAGAACAGACGCTAGGCTAGACTGTGTGACTCAACAGAACGATGTGAGTCACAGACACACTACCAAACACAGAAACAGACAAAGCAGAGTCAAAGACAAAGACAAAGCAAAACACAGAGTGGGCGAGAAACAGACTGCTGACCTTCTTCATAACCTCTCCAACACACGCTGAAGTCAGTGGGTGGGTTTCCTTGGGGAAGTGGTTACGTATATCTCTAGCTACTGTATGTATTCATCTATCTTTTCATTTATTTACCCATATAGAGTCTCTGGCCCTGGGGCAGGAAATATGGTTAATTAGTTCAGTGTATGGATTAAGCATGTATGCATACTGTACATCTTCGTTCTCACTGGAGAACGAACTTCTCGT
>NC_085868.1:5972895-5975395 GCF_034702125.1 Engraulis encrasicolus
GACGGATTCCTCATGGCTTTTGCCAGACTGATTGACGGAGTCAACAGTCGGCTATCCGCCCAGGCTACTACAATACTACAACACAACACAGGCCCTTTAGTAAGGCACTATGACTTGGTCATTGCCATACTGGTAACAACAAATGTATAAAGCCGTGTCTTAAGGGGTTAAGACTTACTTACACATTCTTAGCTTTGGTATTCTCTACAAGCCTGGGGTCAGATTGAACCATCTAGTGGGTCGTATTCGGCCCCCGGGTCTTACGTTTGACACCACTATCTAGACCAAGGGTGATCTAGAACAAGGGTGTGGAATTATTTTGGGCCAAAATACATGTTTTGCCAATATCTGAGGAGACAGAAATCTTGCCTGTGTGAATAATATTATACAATAGTCAGTAATGTACACTAAATGCATGTAGGTAAATTCAGCACCCTATGTACCAAGCTAATCTCAAAACTGCAAGACCCCTTACCTAGCCATATTTTTTTAATCTGTTAAAACACTTAGAACTACATGTTGTGTACACAATTATTATTATTATTACATATCATGTAATTGGGAACCAACGGGGACCCCATTCTGCCGCAAACCCCTGACGGCCTCCCTGCCCATGAGCGGTCGGCTTCCATTGCACTCTGTTACTCTCTGGGGGGCAGTGTGTGCGTGCATGCGTGCCTGCCTGCTTGCCTGCCTGCCTGACTGCCTGCGTGCTTGAGTGCATGCGTGTGTGTGTGTTTGTCTCTGAACCTCATGAGCGGCCGGCCACCATTCCACTCTGCTCCTCTCCTCTCTGGAGACACGATGATGACTCAGCCTCAGATAGTGAGTCAACCCCTTTTAATAAGGCTAACCCAATAATGCCCCCAGGGCAGACACATGGTGCACTCATAATATGACATAATACGATAACAAGCCGAGATGAATTGATGTTATGATCACAAGACACATAGGATGTTATGACCACAGTTGAAGAAGGTACGTAGGTCTGCACACTGCCAACTAAGCTCCAAACAAAATAATGAAGATGCCCGATGAAGAGCTAGGGTAATCAAAACATTGCTTGTTTTAATGAAATAAAGTGAACATATTTATGCGCAGATCTTCTCCAACTGTCTACTCTAACACTATTTTCTGGCACCTGCAAAAAGTGTGCAAAATGATCACACGACACAAACCAATCTGTTGTGTCCTGTGCGTACACATTCAGTGTAGCGTGTTGTTGGGATTCTGGGACAATGGGGGTGCTAGTGTTAGACATGGTATTAAAGACGACATGAAGAAAGTGTGAAGTTATACGTAAAGTTATCCTCTCTGTTCCTGTGTGGGTCAATGCCTACAATGTTTTGATCATAAGATCTTTGGAGGACGTCAATACTAGGGAGGAGCTGTTTGATCGCTGATTGATGACCCAGAAGAGCAAAGTGTGTGAGTGCGTGTGTGCGTGCGTGCGAGCGTGCGTGCATGCGTGTGTGTGTGCATGCGTGCGTACCTACGTGTGTGCATGCGTGTGTGTGCTTGTGTGCCTGCCCTTGTGTGCTTGCATGTGTGCGTGTGTCTTTTGGGGGAACTCACTTTTGCAGACGAGGCCCTCTTTGGTGACGGCCTGCTTGCAGGCATCGCAGCACTTGGCCTTCTTAAAGGACTTCACCTTGAAGCTGTGAGTGTGAACGCTCTCCAACTCATCTGGCTATAGGAGGGTATGAGAAACGGAGAGAGAGAGACAGACAGACAGACAGACAGAGAGACAGAGAGACAGACGCGGAAAGGTGGAAGGGAAGAGAATTGGGGGAGGAAGAGAAGAAAAAAGGAAAATTGATTAGTCATACAAAAACTTTGCCATATCAATGTTGAAGTGACAATAGGCAGTTCCCCTCACGCGTTGAATGGTTTTGATTCCAGAATGGTCAGCATAAATCACATCAAAAAAAGTTGCAAGCATCACATGCTGAATTGACACGTTCGCATCACACATCTAGAAACACCAGCCACGACGGATCACCAGAGTGAGTATTGTTGACTCTGCTCCAAATCATAATTAAACTTGAAAAATGTCTATTTCACCCCTGCTGACAATAGGCCTAACTGTCAAATTCATGGTTCAAAAAAGAGAACTCATGCAAAATAAGGGATATTTTGAAGTCACCGCCGCCTGCTTCCCCACGAGACGAGAGTGATTCATTTTGTGTAACGAGACTTATAGGAAAAGTAAGGGATATTTTCAGAATAATAAAAATAGAGGAAGGCATCGGAAAAAGTTTCCCATGGAAAGGGAGAGGTTGATGAGGTGACCGTGCTTCAATGAAGTTAATGACGAGGCAGAGGCTTAGAACGCAGGGTATTTTTTTCAATCAATCACTGTCTGTAGAGTTGCAGGAATAATGCCAACTTTAACAGAATCTAATGAGCAAGTTAGATGCTTCTCTATCACATGCATCTAACTTGGACGTGCGTAGAACATTGAGACGGCTGGTTTGACAACCACATGCAAGAGAACGAC
>NC_085868.1:5980395-5982895 GCF_034702125.1 Engraulis encrasicolus
ACACTATTCTGAATATATGATCAAAATCGATTATTAATTTTTAGGCCCATTGGTCCCACAACCCATTGGTCCCACAGCACATTCCTGCTGCTCTATGTTCCCACATTTCTAAGAATTTATTAAAATGTAGGCCCTATGTTCCAAAGGCATGTTCTCTTAGTTTACTCAGAAATGTGGCAACATGGAGTTGTAGAATATAGGGCCTATATTTGAGTAATTTCTTGTGAGAAAAATGTGAGAACATAGAGCAGCAGGAATACGCTGCGGGACCATTGGGCTGTGGGAACATAGGCCACCACATTCTGAAAATAGTGTTGAATTATGACTGCATTTTTTCACTCCTGTGTTCATATAGGCCTACCGTATTAATCACATATCCCTTCCAATACCCCTTTCTATGGAGAGCCTGCACTTCCTTCTACACGTGCAGTGAAGTATACACTCATAATCACCTTTTACATTAGCCTTTCCCACATAAATCACATAGTCACTCTACACTTTCTATGGAGGATGGAGGAACTGTGTTTCCACTCTCAATTTTTCCATTGAGGGCTAGTGTTGCCATTTTACATTTATCAATATAATTGCCTTTTATACATATAAATCACACATCTTGTAGTGCGCTTCCCGTAGCGGAAGACACTTTTTCATTTCCTTGATTACACCCTCATGTTCTATCAGCCTCTGCTTTAGTCAGCATTTCCTCTCTCATTCAGTTATCCTCCCCCTCACCTTTCTCTCTCTCTCTCTCTCTCTCTCTCTCTCTCTCTCTCTCTCTCTCTCTCTCTCTCTCTCTCTCTCTCTCTCTCTCTCTCTCTCTCTCTCTCTCTCTCATTCATTTATCCTCCCCCTCATATCTCTCTGTCCCTCTCTTCCATACTTCCTCTCCTTCTCCAACAGTCTTCTCATTCTGTCTCTCATACACTCTCTCTCTCTCTCTTTCTCTCAATTGTTGCACATGGTTCACTATTACAGTGCATCTACCACATTAGGTACGGTGTAATAACCAGCGTAACAATATTTAATACCATGTAACACCAGTGTAATACCATGCACCAACCCTAACCCTAGATATATTGCACCATTAAAATAAAGTGTAACCCTGCACATTTCCTCTTCTCTTGTCTTTCTGCATTCCTCCTCTATATTCTCTCCATCTCCTCTGCAGATCTCAGAATCAAAGGAGAGCTCATTTCCAAGTGCAGTGATTGGAACAAACCATGAACTTCTCTTGATGCTTCAAAATTAAAATTAAAATATTTAGATCCACACAAAATGTGCAAACTATCAATAGGCTTACCAAGACATGTTCACTGTACATATGAACAAATAAAATATGACATAGATATTGGGACATGTAAACATTTCGTTCCTCTCATTGCTGCCTCTTTCTCTCCTTCGTCACACTCTTCTCTTCTATCAAACCCTTCCCTCCGCTGCTCTCTATTTCTCTTCTTCTCCCCTCTCTTCCTCTCACTGCTATCTCTTTCTCTCCCTCACTCACTGATTTCTCTTCCTCTCCTCCACTCACTGATCTCTCCTCCTCTCCTCAAAACCCTTCTCTCTCTCCTCTCTCCCCTTCACTGTTTTCTCTTTCTCTCTTCAGCTCATTGCTCTCTCTCTCTCTTCTTTCCTCCTCTCACTGCTCTCTCTTCCTCCTCCTCACCAGGCTACACCCTCTCCTCAAAACCCTTCTCTCTCTCCTCTCTCCCCTTCACTGCTTTCTCTTTCTCTCTTCAGCTCATTGCTCTCTCTTCCTCTCTTCTTTCCTCCTCTCACTGCTCTCTGTTCCTCCTCCTCACCAGGCTACACCCTATCTTTCGCTGCTCTCCTTCTCTATTCCTCTTCTCTCCCTTCCTCTCTCTGCTCTCTCTTTCTCTCCTACTTTCCTCTCCCTCACTGCAATCTATTTCTCTCCTCCTCTCACAACTCTCTCTGTTCCTCCTCTCCTCTTCAGTTCTTCACCAGGCTACCCCCTTCTCCTTCCCTCCTTCCTTCCCTCCTTCCGTTCCCTGCTGCCATGGTGCGTTTCCCACACTGCCCATCTGCTGTCGGGGGTCAGAGAGAGGTCAAAGGGCATGGACAAGTGGTCGTCGTGGACACCTTGCCGCTCGCTTACTGATGTCTGGGCTGTGTGTGTGTGTGTGTGTGTGTTTGTGTGTGTGTGTGTGTGTGTGTGTGAGTGTGTGTGTGTGTGTGTGTGTGTGTGTGTGTGTGTGTGTGTGTGTGTGTGTGTGTGTGTGTGTGTGTGTGTGTGTGTGTGTGTGTTGATGACAGAGATATATAGGGAGAGAGAGAGAGAGAGAGAGAGAGAGAGAGAGAGAGAGAGAGAGAGAGAGAGAGAGAGAGAGAGAGAGAGAGAGAGAGATAATCTGTGTGTTGTGTGTGTATGAGTATTAGTGTGTGTGTGGGGGGGGGTGTATGTGTATTTGTCTGTGTGTGTCAGTGCTCCAAATGTACCTAGTAACCAGGGTGCTGCAGCCTGCTAACACTGTTTCCA
>NC_085868.1:5992895-6007895 GCF_034702125.1 Engraulis encrasicolus
ACTTGTTTGTAAATTAGTCAAATTGAGAACTACATGTGACAAGCAAACCCTTTCATGTGTGTGTGTGTGTGTGTGTGTTGTAAAAGGGAGGGCATGAGGAGAGGAGAGGGGTGATGATGAGGTGATGGGGTGATGGTGGCGTGACAGAAAATCCCACTAAAGTTGCCCAATCCTTCTCCTCCTTCTTTCAGGACTCTCTCCCTCTGTCACTGGCTCCACCCAGAGCTGTTCCTACCCCACCTCTCCCCGCTACTTTTGACAAGCGTCTGCGGGTAAAAACGGGAAAAATTGGCCATTTGGCGTTTTTTACAGCCGTTTTGGGCCCATAGAAGTCAATGTAATTTGTTGAATTTGGGCGGAATTTAGTGCATTTTGGCGGTTTTTGAGAGCATTTTGGGCGGGATTTGGTCAGACACATCTGGCAACACTGTCTCCCTGCTCCACCCAGAGCTGTTCCTACCCCACCTCTCCCTGCTCCACCAGGGCTGTTCCTACCCCACCTCTCCCTGCTCCACCGAGGGCTCTCCTCTCTGCATGTAGTGTGGCACCTCACCTGGCTGATCTGATCTAGTGGAAATCCTGCTACGTCTGCCAACAACAGTGCCAGCTCTCTTCCATACCTCCTCCCCTCCCTCTCTCTTCCTCCCTCCATCCAGGGCTCTCCTCTCTGCATGTAGCTCCTCACCACTACGCCTTCACTCTCACACCTTCTCTTACTCCACCTCTCCTCCCTCTCTCCATCCCGCTCTCCTTCCAAGACTCTCCTCTCTGCACATAGCCATTTAACCACCTGCGTCCAACCTGATCTGATAGAGAATCTTCCTGAGACTGCCTGCCACACTACCATCTCTCCTTCCGTCCCTCCATCCATCCTTCTCTCCATCCAGTAAGGGCGCATCTAGCCATTTTTGGGCCCTAGGTGAAATACTATATAAACATGGGGCTCACAGAAAGTAATTGTATAGACATAAAAAAATGTTATTATAGTATTTTGGTGCTATGCGTTTTGTCTCATATACATCTTCAATTATTTCATAAAAGTGACAAATTAAGATCAAGCCTGCTTTTTTAGTGTGTGTACCACGACTGGTGTGACAGTTGGGGTCCCTATGGAGGACAGATCTGGTCGGGGCCCTTGGCAATTGCCTAGGTTTGCCTAATGGAAAGTCTGCCTCTGTCATCCACGGTTCTCTGTCCCTCTCTTCATCCAGGGCTCTCCTCTCTACATGTCACTCCTCACCTGTGTCTGGTCTGGATCTGGTAGAAAATCCTGCTTAGGCTGGCTACAGTGGGACCCACTCATATACTGTGTGTGTTGGTGGTGTTGAAGGAAGATGGCTGCCGAGCACACACGCGAGTCGGCAGGTGCTCCGTGTGTGCTGTCTAACACGGCTAAAATCACTCAAAGGTCATCGCTATCCTCCAAGTGGTTTGCTAACACTGTTTTTATATTATGTCTAGTCTTACTAACCACACGGCCACGTCTATCCGTCCTTAAAACTCGCGTGCGAACCGATGGAAGCCAGTTCCTCCTGTACTCTGCCTACCTGAACAATGGGCGAGCCAGGGCTCCATCCACGCAAAACGGACAAGTAAAATCAGCCAGTAAAGCTGTGGGAGTGGGACTTTTATACCTGGCTTTCATGGTTTTGTTGGCTGGAGATGTGGAGATCAACCCGGGGCCTCAACCCCTGAACAACACACAAACAAACTTTGCTCCGCGGCAGGTGCAACTCCCAGCCCACACACAGTGGCCAACGCAGCAACAGCAACCGGCATGGCCAGCTACCACTCCGGCAGCTGGTGCGCTAACACTGGCGGCGTACTCTATCTTGCTGACCCAGGGAGCCGGGCATATGGCATACCCAACTCTGCTAAGGGAGCCTGGATTCCAGAGCTGGGGCTCCACTGGCTACCTGGCTACCTGGCCTATGCGACTGTGCCCCGTCCAGTGGCTGATGTCAAATGCAGCTGTACCACCTTGGCCGGCTATGCAAGATTGGAGGATGTCGGGGGAACCAGTGGTCGAACATCAGGAGTTGCCGTTTCGCACCAGCTTCGTGACAGGAGGGCGGCGCCTGGCAACCATCGAAGGAGCCGACGGAGCGGCCTTGGCTTCGCCTGGGGGTCTGTTGGGGCGATTGGATGAACAACGGCATCCGCCGCAGCGCATCAACGCTGCGCTGGGAGGGCGCCAGACTACCACGGAAGCACTCGCCTCCAGCACCATCGGAGCGGCCTTGGCGCCTGGCGGTGGTAGGATGGTGCGTCCCATGCGGAGGGTAATATCGCCAATCGGTTCTCCTGCCTCGGTGTTGGCCGTATGCAACAGCTCAAGGGAGGCGCAGAGGATTCCAGTCAGCCCCGGCCTGACTGGCGGTCCAACCAACGGAACATTGACGTTGCAACAGGACGCTCTCTCACCACCTCCAGTGTCTAATGTAACGGCACGTAGGACTCGAAACCCAGTGTTGCGTAAATATAAAAAGTTTAAACTCTTTAGGACTCTAAACCAGGCGAGGACTATATGGGATCCAGTTTTTAAAAAGGGGGGGTTATTTGGTGGGTTTTTAAATGTTCGAAGCCTGGTCCCTAAGAGGGAACAAATCGAACACTTATTGTGTAATTCTAATGTTGATTTCATGGGGTTAACGGAAACATGGCTCACTGGCTCCTCGCCAGAAGCAGCGGTCTCATTACCTGAGTACATTACTTTTAGAAAAGACAGGGGGCAGGGGAGGGGAGGGGGATTCCTCATGTATGTTAAAAATAATCTCAAGTGTAATGAGAGAAATTTTCCTAGTGGTATTTCACTTGAATGTATTGGAGTGGACATACACCTCTCTCGGGAGATGTCATTAACTGTAATCTGCGTCTATCGCAAACCCACAGCTGGTCCTGAATTTTATGATCAACTGAAAACAGTCCTTGCGTCATGTAATCATAAACGGGAGCTTCTCCTCTTTGGCGATTTTAATGTCAACTGGGAAAACAAACACGGCAGGAAACAACTTAAAGATGTAACTGATTATTTTAATCTCACGCAGCTGATAAAAAACTCCACTAGGATTACATGCAACACACAGTCTACAATTGATCTTCTGTTTACCAATAAACCGGAGAGAATCTCCAATACCCATAATCTATTAACAGGTCTCTCTGACCACAACTCCATATTTTTTACCAGGAAGCTTAAACGAGCAGAAAAACTTCAGTCTCAGAACAAAAAAAGGCCTGCAAATATGTTCATTCCCAAAAAACAAAATGAAAATGTGGACAATGCTTTGAAAAATGTGGATTGGAATATTCTCCTGGCCTGTAAAGATACAAATACTGGCAGTGATTTATTCCTCTCAAAAATAAATGAAGTTGTGCTTGCTTTTTCCAGGAGGGGGCGCCCTGTAAGGAGGAATCACAACTCTTTCCCCTGGTTTAATTCTGAATGTTAACAGTTAATAAGACAAAGGGACCTGCTCCTTAAAAAGTCCTGTAAATCTGGGCTTAACACAGATAGGATGAATTTCACTAGGGCCAGAAATAAAGTAACATTAGAGTTACGAAAAGCCAAGGCAATTTTTTTTATTAAAATAATAGACAATGCCAAAGGAGATGGGAAGAAAATATGGCAAAACATTAACAAATTGACAGGGAAATGTACTAAACAGGAAATAAAAGGACTACAATTAAAAATTAATAATCAACTAGAAAGTGATCCTGCTGTCCTGTGTCAAGAGCTTAACTCTTTTTTTATTGAATCTATACATGATTTGGTCAAGCAGTTCACAATCACTGAGGGCTCTGATTTGTTGGGTGATCACATTGACAATGACAATCATTTTAACATCCAGAAAATCACAGAACAGGATACCATCAAGATCATAGCAGCCTTGAACAATTCTAAAGCCAGGGATGTTCATGGTCTTGATACTAACTTTCTGAAACTTCACAAAGAGGCACTTGCACCCCCACTCACACACATTATTAACTTATCTATAGAAACTTCCACTGTCCCTAAGGCATGGAAACTGGCTACTGTCACCCCTGTATTTAAAGCAGGCGACAAAACATGAACAACTATAGACCAATCAGCATATTACCTGTCATTTCAAAAATCATTGAAAAATGGGTCTCTAGGGACAATCATTGCTTTTCTCAGTAATAGTCAAACACCCCTGCATCCAATGCAGTTTGGGTTTTCGCCCTAACCATTCTACTGACACTGCACTGGCCATGTTTATGGAAATGAACAAATGCCATCTAGATAAAAATGGGTGTGTTGGTGCCGTGTTCTTGGACTTAAAACGAGCATTTGATACGGTCAATCACAATGTTTTATTATCAAAATTAATTCATTTTAATTTCTCTGCTAAAGCTAGATCATGGTTCCATTCATACTTAGCAAATAGAGAACAATGTACCATGGTCGAAGGTTCAAGGTCCACTTCATCAACTGCCCAGTAGGGGTCCCCCAAGGGTCCATTTTGGGGCCTCTTTATTTTCTCTCTATATTAATGACTTACCTGAGAGCATTGTCCACATGTTAATATTCAGCTCTATGCTGATGACACAGTCATCTTCACCCCAAGCTAAAACCCCTGTTGAAGCAGCAAGTGTACTCTCTACAGCTCTTACACACATACGAACATGGCTAGAGAAATCATGCCTTATTCTGAATGCAAAGAAAACGGTTTGTTTGTATTTTTCTAAGCAACCTTCCTCTGGACTGTGTCAGCCTGGGGTTACTCTTGGTAGTGAACAGCTAGAAGTAGTCACAGATTTTAAATATCTAGGAGTCATTCTAGACTCCAATCTTTCTTTTAAAAAACATATAAAAATGATAACAAAAAAAATAAAATTTAATCTCTACAACTTCAGGCACATAAGAGGTGCTATGTCAAATAGTGCTGCTCTGACATACTTGCATGCAATGATATTTTTTCACCTAAGCTATTGCATTACTAGCTGGACCATGGTGGGATCCACTACTCTCAAACCAGTGGAGAGTTTATTTAAAAAAGCACTTAAAATTTTAGATAAAAAACCTCTTCATACCATCATTTGTAACATTTTAGATAAGTACAACCTATTGAGTTTTGACAATTTCTGTAAATTCTCCTATAGCTGTCTTCTTTATAAGACTTTGCATGGCCTGGCGCCACCTTGTTTACAGGATTTTATAAAATATCGTCAAACACGAGTAACTCGAGCAGTGGTCAATAAAGATGTAGAGATTCCTTTCAGGAAAACCTCTTTCAGTCAAAATGCATTATCTACTAAAGGCGGCATATTATGGAACTCTATTCCTCTGCATATAAGGGAATGTCCCTCTTTAGCCACCTTTAAGATAGAGTATAAAAAGTGGCTTCGAGCCCAACAAACATGTTCACACTGATGGTCTGAGCCTCTACACAGCGTACACGCACACACGCACACACACACTCACATAACACATGGCCCTATTTTTTGGGACCTTTTTCTTTTCTCTTTTCCTTTTATTTACATGCATGCCTTTTGCTTCTGTAGTGGGTTTTATTTCTTTTGTTACTAACAGTCTGTCTTATCTTAAAGTCTATTGCTTGTAAACATCTAGCCTGCCTATTGGACACCAGATGGAAATTAGCCCTTGGGCTACAATCTGGCATGTTTACATATATGTACATGTATGTATATGTTCATTAATGTGCAATGTCCTGAACAAATAAAGTAAAGTAAAGTAAAGTAAATACTGTCAATGGACCCACTCCACACCACACTGGGAAGCCACTGCTACACTATACATGTGCCAGAGAGAGGTGTGTGTGTGTGTGTGTGTGTGTGTGTGTGTGTGTGTGTGTGTGTGTGTGTGTGTGTGTGTGTGTGCGTGCGTGCGTGCGTGCGTGCGTGCGTGCGTGCGTGCGTGCGTGCGTGCGTGCGTGCGTGCGTGCGTGCGTGCGTGCGTGCGTGCGTGCGTGTGTGTGTGTGTAAAGTAGTTTAATAGTCTGCAGTCTCATTACTTTAGCTCCAGGTGGTCCTCAAGCCTGTTTCCCTTACTCAGGCAGACCCTCGCTGACATGTGATCCTGCACACACATGTACTACCAAAGGCTGTGACGCGCGCGCGCACACACACACACAGACACACACACAGACACACACACACACACACACACACACACACACACACACACACACACACACACACACACACACACACACACACCAATGCTGACATGTGATCCTACACATCTACAGTGGCTGTGGCTGTGGCAGTGGCACACTCGTGCATGCACACACACACGCATGCATGCACACACACACACACGCACGCAGGCACGCACACACGCACGCACACACACACACACACTCACACACTCACACGCACGCAAAAAAAAAATCCTGGATGCCCGACTTAGTGTATACGTAGAGGAACGGTGACTAGCATATTCCATGTATAATATCAGCAAGAATCATAATGTAAGATGAATAGAAAAGTAGTCAATACTGTATGTTATAAAATATGTGGCCATTTTTAAATATGCATTCATCAGAGGCAAAGTACTGATTTAGTATAGCTCGTGAATGAAATGTCACACTGTATGTGCTACAACTAAAGGCAGCATTTTGTATGATACAGTACATTTTGGGATAACAAGTCAGCACTTAGTATAGGTAGGTCCCAATACACAGCGGTGTTAATTTAACACCAAGAGAAATGAGCTCATGAAGCAAAAAGGGCACAGCAACCCCAGTGACAGAAGCAGATGACTACAAGGCCAGTGACAGGGAGCTCTCTATGAAATTATGAAAGCTGGCTGACATCAAATGATGGGTGAAGGGAACAGCTCGCTGCTCTTTCCTCAGTCACGAGGGCTACACTGCTCCTGCTCCTGCTCCTGCTCGCTCACGAGAGGGACTTAGAGGCAGGCACACACACGCAGGCACACACAGGCGCACACACACACACACACACACACACACACACACACACACACGCACGCATGCAGGAGGCTCGAGAGGGACTTGTCGGCTCCAGCTCTGGTGATGCTGATGCTGCGTCACCACGGTGATGACAATGACAACACGTCCTCAGCAGGTAGCAGCCAATCGGATCGCTGGATGGGAGGCTATATTTAAACACGGTGGAAGAGGCATACTGCAGCGGAGTGGAGAGGCAGTGCACACGGGAGAGAGATAGAAAGAGAGAGAGATAGAGAGAGAGAGAGAGAGAGAGAGAGAGAGAGAGAGAGAGAGAGAGAGAGAGAGAGAGAGAGATAGAGAAGGGGGGGAGAGTATGGCTTCTCTCTTTCTTTTCTTTTTTCTAATGGTTTGTTTCACTGCTTTGGCAATATGGGTGTCTTATTCGTCATGCCAATAAAGCATTATTGAAATTGAAATTGAGAGAGAGAGAGAGACAGAGAGACAGAGACAGAGACAGAGACAGAGACAAAGACAGAGAGAGACAGAGACAGAGAGAGACAGAGAGAGAGACAGAGACAAAGACAGAGACAGAGACAGAGACAGAGAGAGAGACAGAGACAGAGACAGAGACAGAGAGACACACACCTGTTCTCAATTCATGTCCAATTGCAATTCTGTTCTCTGAGAGGAGTGATTGTGGAAGGGAAATGGGGAACATGAATGGAAACAGGACTAGGAATTGGAATGACGCAGGCAGAGAGGAGAGAGAGAAGAATGATGAGGGAGGGGGAGGGGGAGTCAGCAGGATGGGAATACCAATGGGGAATGGGAATAAGAAATGGAATGAGAGAGAGAGAGAGAGAGAGAGAGAGAGAGAGAGAGAGAGAGAGAGAGAGAGAGAGATAACATCAGAGAGAGAGAGAGAGAGAGAGAGAGAGAGAGAAAGGGAGGGAGAGAGGGAGGGAGAGAGAGAGAGGGAGGGAGGGAGAGAGGGAGGGAGGAAGGGAAAAGGTAGTGAGACGGGGGAGGGCAGAGAGGGAACCACTTGGAGAAGATGCAGAGTGAAAAAAATACTATAGAAGGCAAGTGGAAGATGTTGGAGACATGGCAGAAAAAATGGCGGGAAAGTGGACACACAGTACTGTAGAGCACAGGGAACAGAAATATGCACTTGGGGATGCTGAGAGCATTTGAGAGTGCTGAGAAGGACAGTAATGCTTGGGCTACATTGGATGCATTATCTTGCTTTACGCATATTACGAATGTTACGTTATGTTACGTTACTTACATTCCATTACGCTACATTATTATATGGTTGTGACGTCATCTGTCGAATGCTCCATTCATTTCAACGGGGCTCCCCAACGTTCGGACGTCTGTTATTTTTCGATAACGGACGGGTTGGTCTATAACAGACCGCTGTCAATGGCAACAAGACTTTTCACTGCTAAAGCGACTTTTCAACAAGACTCTAATCAGCTGCTGTGATAGCGGTAGCCAGGACAACGGGTGCTGTCTGTCAATGGCAACAAGACGTTCACTGCTAAAGCCACTGGCGTGTATACAAGTCAGTGGCTAAAGCGAATGTTTCATATCACTCCGCAGGGGGTCCGGTCTTTTGTCACTCTAATCAGCTGCTGTGATAGACAACACCTGTTGTCCTGGCTACCTAGCTGTTGCCTAGCGGTGTTCCACAACGGCAATGTTTTGTTTTGCGCAGCAACAATCTTAACATTAAATAGGCCTAAAGAAATGTCCCCGCCATGTGTGAATCATTTAAGTATATCCATATAATAAGCGGGTTAACTTTCGACGAGTCGGTCGCTTTGTGGAATAGCAGCACTTCAGAGAGAACAAGACCCCTCCGCTCCGCGTCGGGGTCTAAAGATTCTCTCTGTCGTGCTGCTATTCCACGGTAGCGACCTTCTCGCCGAACGTTAACCCTTACTTACGTTACATTAAGTCAAGTTGCGTAAAAAATACATTGAAAAGAATGGCATTCTTTTCAGAATGATCACTGCACTGCATTGTCTGGAGCCAGTTCCATTGATTATAGTGGAGTAATTGTTACGGCGGATAATTATTTTACTCACAGTTACGCGTTACACTGCAACGTTCCCCCGTCTAAGGAACGTCAAAGCACCATGCGGAATTGCAGTGAGGGTGCATGTGGACAGAAGCCATCAGAACATGCAGCGATGATGATGATGATGATGATGATGGTTAGTGGAACAATAAGCAGTTACCATGGAGACGGAAAAGCCAGGGAAGATCAGAAGAGAAGGATTACTGCCGGAATGCTAATGGGTTCTAACAGAAGGCTGATTCCCAAACAGAGGGATGCGACAACAGGAAATGAACTGGCACCATGTCGAACTGAGAAGGACACCTGCTCCTCTGTGTTACTGTACGGGGGAAAGCATCTTTCTCATCGTTATGAAGCATAAACACTGGGTATGGAATGACAGCAAGGAGAGCGAGAAAAAGGCAGACACAGAAAATGATAAAGAGAGAGAGAGAGAGAGAGAGAGAGAGAGAGAGAGAGAGAGAAAGACACACAGAGAGAGAGACAGAGAGAGAGAGAGAGAGAGAGAGAGAGAGAGAGACAGACAGACAGACAGATAGACAAACAGACAGACAGACAGAGAATGAAAGAGAGAAAGAAAGAAGAGAGAGAAAAAGATATAGGCAAAGAAAGCGATAGAGAGAATGTGAGAGGATCAATTATGCAGCCTTATTACAGCTCTCAGTTCTTCTGTATCTGTACAGTTCTTCAAGTGAACATCTATTAAGTTCACATTCAAATCACACATCTACTTTTCTTCCCATCCCTAAGAATAGCAATAGGCTTTTATTTGTGCTTTCAGCTTATGAAGAATGCTGCACTAGGGCCATACTTAAATACTGAGCATGCCCATCCCCATTACATCTGTAATCTTCTGACTCTTTGCACCTCATGATATAGTACACGTTCCTCAGACAAGTTGTTACTACAGTCTCTCACCCCTTGAACTTTTTTTTACTCCACATCTCTCCACTGGAATGAGTTGCAAGAATACATTGAGTATGGGCTCTCTTCATTTGAGACTTTCAGGAGAGCAATCAATAGAGGAATGGGTAAACATTTAGCTGCCACTGTGTTTTGTACAAGTTTATTTTCCATATTATGTGTTAATGTTTTATGTAAGTTTATTTACCTTATTATGTATTAATGTGTTGTTTGCGTCTGGAACTTTTGTCGTTGGTTGCCATTTTGACCAGAACTCCCTGGCAGGAGAGACACTTAGGGTGGATTCCAATATGCTGACTCCTGTCCTCCCTTGCCTCCTCATGCCCTCGTCACCGACAAGAGCATATTTCAATATCTCTTAAAAGCTCAACGCTAATGTAATTTTCTCATTTGCAAACAGAATGATGAAAGGACAATAGTCCCCAAAAATTGGTGTGGCTAGGCTCAGCAAAGCGCAAGGCAAATAAAGGATAAAGGATAAATGATAATGAAATATACTGTATGTAAAAATCAGCTCGTTAGGTGTACGTGTGTGACAGTGACAATGTAAGGACATGGCACTACAGTATATTATGTGTTATTGAGGGCAGTAATTATGAGTTGGAGGTGCCAACTTGCTGTATGGTAAAATCGTACTGAACAAAGAAATTCTGCCCATACATTCTACACACACGCACACACACATAGGCACGCAAGCACGCAAACATGCACAGCACACACACTCACACCTCTTTATAGACTACATACAGTAAAATGGCCTACTTCCTGATAGTAAGGCTGCACCTTGCACATGGACACAATTTGCTTCCATGACAGTGAGGTCACACTTTGTACATGGGGGCAGTTCCCTTCCATGACAGTGGGGTCAGAGTCATATACTGTATAACAGATGCACACAAGGTCACTCTCCACATGTTGAGGTCAGAGACGCGACACACTCAAGGTCATTAAGATCAGACATGCCACATGCTTACAAGTGGGTCATCCTGGGGATACACACACGCACTTACACACACACACACACTTACACACACACACTTACTTGCACACACACACACACACACACACACACACACACACACACACACACACACACACACACACACACACACACACACACACACACACACACACACACACACACACACACACACACACACACACACACAGGCAGTAAAGTGAGTAGGACATAAGTAGCAATGATTACTAGAAATGGATGCTGAACACTCGCCATACACACACACACGTACGCACGCACACAAGCACGCACACACACATAGACACACAGATTCACACACACACACAAACACACACACTGACAGGCACAGACTCCCCAAAGTCTCGTCCCAGAAACAAGCTGACTCTGGAATATAGCTGGCCTGTGACCACAGTGAGACACACTGAGCAACACACACACACACACACACACACACACACACACACACACACACACACACACACACACACACACACACACACACACACACACACACACACACACACACACACACACACACACACACACACACACACACACACACACACACACACACACACACACACACACACACACAGTCACTCTATTTCTGTTCTTATTTCTTCACTCGAGTAGCGCCTTCTCCAGAGATACTGTACCATCATGATATTATATTATATTATATTATATTATATTATATTATATTATATTATATTATATTATATTATATTATATTATATTATATTATTTTATATTGGTAACACTTTATTTTAGGGATACATCTATTAGCACTAATACATACAATGTCCCTGTGACTTGTAAGGCATGTACAAAACAAAATCAAACATTTGTTAGGCATGTATTCGCAAATGTCTTGTTCATGCACAATAAGGGATTTATTACCAATTTAACCTTAGTAAAGACCTAGTAGGCCTTAGCGTTTGCTTAGTACATGCCTTACAAGTTACTTATGCAGGCATTAACATTGTATGTATTAGTGCTAATAGATGTATCCCTAAAATAAAGTGTTACCATTATATTATATTATATTATATTATATTATATTATATTATATTATATTATATTATATTATATTATATTAATCTTGGCTTCGGTACTGAAAATATTGAAATATTGAAGATGGTACTGAGTAGGTTTAGAAGAGGAAGCGAAAGTCCATCCATGTGGTGTCCATGTTGTACCCTGTACACAAACACGCATGCACGCACGCACGCACGCACACACACACACACACACACACACACACACACAAACACACACGCACGCACGCACGCACACACACACACACACACACACACGCAAGAAGGCGACAGAGTGGTCCAGAGGGACGGGGACATGGATGAAAATGGGTCATGTCAGGGGGAGAGAGGGATGAAGAGAGGGATGGGGAGAAAACAAGAGGAGGAGGAGGAGGAGGTGGTAAAAGGATAGCAGAGGTTGGAGAGAGAGAAAGAAATGGAGGGGAAGAGGCAAAGGGGAGGGAGACAGAGAGACGGAGGCAGAGAGATTCACCAGATTCACTAACTACCGCAGACATTTCCCTGTGCCACTCTGATGGCATTGTACATGATGTAGCCTAGGTCCAACGGGAAGGGTGGAGTAGTGTAGGGCAGTGTTTCCCAACCAGGGGTACGTGTACCACTAGGGGTACGCGAGCACAGTGCAGGGGGTACTTGGAAAAATGTTATTGTTATTACAAATGTATGGAGCAGTCACATCAGGACAGAGAAAGTGATAAAGAACATGAATTAGGGGGTACTCATGGCACAACTAAGATGCTTAGGGGGTACGCAAGACAAAAAAGGTTGGGAACCGCTGGTGTAGGGGACAGGTATAGTGGACAGGAACACTGAGGAACCTTCTGGGCAGAGTCTCGCAGCCCATATTCACTCACTCAGACAGACAAACAGACGTTCCTCTCTCCGTGCCTCTCGGGTGGGGTTCATATATATACTGAGGGCTGGTGCTGTGTAGTGTATGTGGTGTAGGGGTAGTGAGACAGTATGTCAGCACTCCACGGCCATGGGAAATCACCTGAGTAGAAATACATAGGCCAGACACCCTCACACTTCTCCTCCACCCTACTGTACACTGTTAAACATGGCAAGCCAGTTAAACGTAAAAAAAATGTAAGTTGCCATGTTTTATATAGTGTATGTTGAAGACTGTGTGCCAGAGGTAAAGGGTGGTGTGCATGACCATGGTACATTACATTACATTACATTACATTGCATTTGGCAGACGCTTTATAACCAAAGCGACTTTCAAAAGAGGACATAATCAAGCCAACATCACAAGCAAATACAAAGTGCACAGGAGATATACAGAACAACAAGTGCAGTTGCAAAGAGGGGTTAGGTTTTTTTTTTTTTTTTTAATATAAAGAGTAAATATCGAGTAAACACACACACAAACACACACTCACAAACTAAGCTAAACTAAACTAAATATCATGTCAGGAGTCTGCCCTGGAGCAAGGCCAGTTCAAGCATTAGTCTAGTAGATTCTCTCGAAAGAGGAATGTCTTTAGTTGTTTCTTGAAAGCTGCAAGAGATGTGCTCAGTCTTGCTGCCTCTGGGAGACTGTTCCACCACTTGGGTACCACAACGGAGAACAATCTTGACTGGGAGTACCTAGAGCGACTGGATGGCAGAGCCAGACGGCTTGTGCTGGATGAGCGCAGTTCTCTTCCAGTAACATAAGGCGTTAGTAGGTCCTTCAGATAAGCTGGGGCCGTTCCTGTGATGGTTTTGTAGGCAAGGGTCATGGTATGGTACATGCCCTGCGTAGTGACATAGGCCACAAACATTCAGACCTTTCGCTATATGCGTCTCAGGCGAGGTTGGTGTGAACAGAGAAATGGGTCTGACTAAAATGGTGGTGGGCTGGTTGCAGAGAGTGGAGGTGTATTCCAGTGCCTCAGGTGGGCTTGGTATATGCTGAAGACTGTGTGTCAGCCTTTGAAGGTGGAGTATATCCCCATGCCCCATGACATCACTTGCGTAGTGGCACAGGCCAGGAACACTCAGACCTTTCACTATACACCTCACATGGGTAGGGTGTATACTGACGGATGGGTCTGATATGACTGTAGGCTAATTGTGGTGGGCTAGTGCAAAGGGTGGAGGATTGTGGACAGGAGTAGACACATGAAGTGTCAGTGGCACTGTGAATTCGCCTGGTTAGAGTCCCACAGGCCAGACTTTTTCTGGAAGTTTCCCTTCCAGTGCTACTCAGGTGAGGATGGTCTATGTTGAAGACATACTGTAGTGTGTCAGACGTATAAAGGGTGGGGATTTGTAGGGGGTGCAGGGGTGGTAGTGTAGTGGACAGGAGCATTAGGCCTGAGTGGCCCTGTGGAATCAACCACATGGTTAGAGTTACACAGTAGCCTGATTATCATTGACTTTCAAATCTCTTCAAGACTTGGTCTGACCAATAGCACACAATTAACATTTCCCAAACAGCATGGTTGACCCGCCTCCCTTGGTTTGCCAATGGTTGTTTGCTTTCCGGCAAAGTTGGAGGAGTTCCCGATTTTTCGGGAGCTCATAAAGTACTTGCATTGCTCTTGACCTGACTAGTAGCAACGCTGTAGACGTTGCGTCACTACGAGGGCACGGCCTTGCTGGTTACATAGTAGGCCGGACTCAATTAGACCTGCCTGCAGGGTGGGCTTGGTGCATAACTGTACTGTACTGTCTCAGGTGGGGTTGGTGGTGCATACCTGTACTGACGAATGGGTCTGACTGAAATGGTGGTGAGGAGGTGCAAAGGGTGGAGGTGTATTGTGTTGTTTGTGCAAGCTTTACTAATTTGTACTTTTTCCATGCAACCAAATCTATTATATGTTTGCTGGAATGTGCAATAATATGTATTATGTATGTGTGTGTGTTTTGTATTTGTGCATTTATGTAAGCTGTCAGAGACCTTAATTTCCCTCGGGATTAATAAAAGGATTCTACTCTACTCTACTCTAGTCTACTCTAGTCTACTCTACTCTACTCTACTCTACTCTACTCTAAATCTACATTTGGGTATAAAGTCACCTTACCTTACCTAGTGAAGAGGGACACAAAGCGCCAAGGACACTGTAA
>NC_085868.1:6020395-6025395 GCF_034702125.1 Engraulis encrasicolus
ATTGCATTGAAGAGCTGAACAATAGACTTCTAGAATGGCTGCTCACACCTGCTCGTTAAGAATAGAATCTTGAGACAGTGGCAGTTAAGATGGAACACTTCATTGGGAGCACCTGTTCTGATACTAACTGACAGTTAGTATTGAGCCTTAAAAAGGGGAGAGAATGAGAATGAGTTTTTTGTCTTTACAACATCGTTGTAAAAAAACTAAAAGGAGTTGGCACGTGTCCTTTTCACAGATCGGAGTCATGCTTGTGATCTCTCTAACAGTCTTTGAATGAAGTTTATAGGTTAAAGGGTTCAGGCACAAATGGACCTCCGTGTGGGACATGCGCTGATCTCTTGAAAAATGCATTTTTGGAAAGACTGGGATTCCCCATAGACCCAGGCCTGTTTTTTTTTACAAACCTGCCATTTAAAAAGTATTGGGAGTTGGGAGATGAAACTTTGACAATTTGGAGACATCCCATAGAGCTCGCTAACAACGCGTCAACTAAACTTCTAGGTGAAAGTGTTGATGTTTTATGACCGAAAAAGCCTCCTACACTCTAATCTCTAGAGTGGCGGAACTTTGGTTCATGAAGGTTCCACCATGGTTTTCAATGGGGACCCAGGCTTTCACAAAATCGCCAAAAACGGGAAAACGACAAGAGACACGGAAAAGCCTATTAATATACGCGATCTCCAAGCCGAGCCGGTCGTTTTAGTGTTTGAACGGTGTCTCTATCTCGAAAGGCCTAGGAGGATATCCATTTTCTATTTTTGCTGCCCCTGCAGCAACAGGACTTAGAGATTACTATAATCGGGCCTTGCTCTGCAAGGGCCATGCTCTGCATGGTCCTTGCTCCGCAAGCCCGCTTAATAAAGGTTTTGGGGTCCTTGTGAGGGAAGATTTCTTGGATCTGTGTGTAGTTTCAGAGAATCAGATGGCTGATGATCTTGAAAGTGTTGTGTGTGTTGCATGAGGAAGTCACAGCAAGATCTAAATATTGCAGCACACAGTTAAATAAATGGAGTGTGCAGACATCTCATTCTTTTCTATGCATACATACTGGTTATTCATGAAGTCGGAGTGATGTATCTGCTATGTGAACCTGTGCTAGCTGAAAGTCCCCCCCCCCATGTTAAAATGGCCGTGCTCATGGTGTAGAACACTATGAGAACGTTTCACCTCACCAGTACTTTCTACAGCAAGACATAAGTAGAACGTTACAAGTATGTATCCAATTTTTGGATATTTTCTACGACAACTCGTCTGTGTCCATCCGTCCGTCCGTCTCTCCCCCCCATGTCAATATTCATGAAAAAACTCTTTTATGTGTGTGTGTGTGTGGGGGGGTGTTTTTGCACCACTACAATAACCACATAATGCTCATACTATACAGGGTTGTAATCTCTTGTGACATCAGACATCAGAACCAGTGCAATCGCAGCCAGCATAAGTTGCAAATATGTGCATGTGTGTGCGTGTGTGCGTGTGTGTGTGTGTGTGTGTGTGTGTGTGTGTGTGTGCGTGCGTGCGTGAGTGTGTGTGTGTGTTTGTCTGATGCTGTGCCATCTCTTTCTTCACTGTGCTGGTGACGGCTGCTTCCAGCTCTCCATCTGGACTGAAATCACACACACACACACACACACACACACACACACACACACACACACACACACACACACACACACACACACACACACACACACACACACACACACACACTTGCGTGTGTGTGTGTGTGTACATGTGTGAACGCACTCACACTCACACATATGTACACACACACACACACACTATCCACCCCAAAACAGAAAATGCCCATCACACAATTCTGACAACTCTTCCACCCCTCCCTCTACACACACACACAGACACAGATACACAGATACACACAGACATAAATACACACAAACTTAAAAAGCACACGGATAGCAGACTGTTTGTGTTCTGCGTTATCTCTAAGATGACAGCAAGACTCCTGAGGACACTCTTCTCAGAATGGCACGCACACACACACACACACACACACACACACACACACACACACACACACACACACACACTTGACAGAGTTACAGATGGTGGCCAGTCTGGAGGCACAGAAATAGCACACACCTACACCTACACTACAACACAGCCCTAGTCAGAGACGACAAACTGATCAGTTGTCCCGGGCCCGGGGTCAGAGGGAGCCCCAACATTGGGCTCTCATTAAGTTACACTGGATGTATTGGATGGGGGCCCTTTCAGATGACTTAGTCTCGGGCCTGGATAAAGCTGTAAGCGACTCTGGTCCCTGTGGAGGTGAATGACTTGATTGTGGCATTATCACCTTGTGTATTTACGTACATGCACAGCACAACACAGCACTAAACCTGGAGAAATTTCCCACCTTACAGTAATCAAGCCATGTACAACACCGCCCCAGAAGACGCCATGTTTATGTCACCTTGGGTTGCTATGTTACAGCTCAGACGTGAGGGAAGACATCTTTGGTGCGGCATAATAACCAACCAAAACCAATGCAGCAGCCAATGGTAGACATCTTTGGTGTGGCATAACCAACCAAAGCCAATATATGACACAGAGATATGCACACTTCATGCTGTGTTCAGCCTTCTGCCGTGGCCTAACCTAGGGCGCCACCGTCTGGGGGCCAGTATCCAATGTCGATCATAGATGTTGTCTTGCCACTTACAAGATAATGTGAGCATCGCCTTGTCAACAAGTGATGTCAGCTAATACCAGCTAATACCAGATGATACCAGCTAAACATGGCTGATCTGACTTGAGAAATCAGTTCCAATACAAAGGGGAGGCCAACCCAGCATTTATTGCTCTGGATCTATGAATACAGCCTATGGTGGACATCTTTGATATGGCACAGACAAAGCCAATGCAGCTTATGGTAGACATTTTTTGGGGCTTTTCATACCTTTATTTCAGACAAGACAGTGGAGGACAGACAGGAAATGAGTGGGGAGAGAAAGGCGGGGAAGGATCTGCAAATGACCCGGGCCGGAATCGAACATGGGTTGCCGGCATAGCAACCCAGTGCCCCACCGATGTGGGTTAGTTAAAACCAATTCATACATCTTATGAACGTACAGGTCATCTTTGGTCTGGCATCAAAAAAGGCACAGGTCAAATGGTAAGTTCCACACCTGCCCTGAAATTGCCCTGTAATATTGCACTAAGGTACACTTAGCCTATATTATGGTAAAACGCCCTCAGATATTGCAGGTCAAGGTAAAGCATTTCAACCAGATGTATTATTGCACACAGTGCCATGTAAGCACAGGTTACTCTTTGATATTGTGATAGGCTACTCTGTGATATTGCCTGCTCTGTTCGTGGGGCCATACTTAGATCTCCTAATCTTAAAGGTGCACTGTGTAATATTTTTAGTAGTTTCTTTCCGGAATTCATGCTGCCCATTTCCAAATGTTACCTTTTTCACAAATAATTACCACCACCATTAAATTCTAGGTACTCAATATGACTGGAATATAGCAGGGGATCTTCGCATGTCCACCATTTTGGATTTCCAGAAATAGACATATTAGCTGCAGAACTTACTTTCCTTTGGTAAAAACTAATTTACTATTGAATAAATATTCATGAAAAGATCAAATGTGGCAATAGGCAGCACAGTTTCCATGAGCAGCATAGTTGCAATACCTACTCTGGCCACCATCCCCTTATGCTGCTGCTGTCCCCTGACTCTCCACTCTTTCATGGTGCTCCTCTGAAGCCATACCGCCAAATTTAATTCAGAACTTATTCAATAAAGAAATCACATTCAGAACCTCATGTTCTGTGTTTCTTGACGTACAGTAAATGGACCTGACAGAAATTATATTTATTGCATTCTGATTCTAAATGTCTGTCCTGTGTTCCCTCACGCTGGCCTAGTACTGAATAACAGACACGTACGCATGCACGCACGCACGCACGCACGCACGCACGCACGCACGCACGCACGCACGCACGCACTCACATAGGGGCATATTCTGGCTCAGTTCTCAATCAGCCCTCTGAAACGATCTGTTCTCCCACCCAAAACAGAACACTGAACATTTCTGTCCGGTGTCCAAAAAGTCAAATCGCACAAATCACACACACACACGCACGCACGCACGCACGCACGCACACACACACACACACACACACACACACACACACACACACACACACACACACACACACACACACACACAAATCTTGCTAATGGCCGCACCAGAGGCAAAGAAAGCCCAGCGTGACTTGTTTATGGCTACAGCCTATTGGTGACAGTAAGAGCCAATACATTGCAGTAGAACATATCCAGATTGCTCTCGGAAGCTGCTCTTGAAAACAAGCCAGGAAAGTTTTAGGAAACCAAACTGAGAAGGTCTTCCAGTCTAAGGTTAGTTTTTCTAGGAAATCTTACTGTGTCAGAAAGTTATTTGAATAATACTCATCATCTTCATCATCATTATCATCATCATCTTTGTCATTTCACAGGTACATACACACGCTCATACCTGTACGTGCACACACAAAGGAACGCTCACTAGCGTGCACACACACACAGCCACTGACAGAGAGGATGTGAACACACACACACACACACACACACACACACACACACACACACACACACACACACACACAAAGGCGCGCCCTGCCAATATCAGAACTGATGTTTCCGCTGCAGGCAGTGAGACGTGAATGCAAATGGTAGCCAGGTATTAGCCTTAGCGTGTGCTAGTAATACGTACTGGGTGTTACAGCAGTGTTAGCATTAGGGTACACTGTACACACCACCCACAGAAATATTCTTAGGTCCAAAATAAAAGGGGTCCCGCCAGACAAAATCCCCTGCTGTACATCAGTGTTGCCAGATTTTCTACGACAAATAAGCGACTGACGGGAGTCGTGAAAACACGCCCAAAAGAAGCGACCGAAGGGGTGGCTCGTCAGTCGCATGTCTAGTCAGGGAAGACCTTGCTCTTTGCGGGGGTCTGCGT
>NC_085868.1:6030395-6037895 GCF_034702125.1 Engraulis encrasicolus
TGTGTGTGTGTGTGTGTGTGTGTGTGTGTGTGTGTGTGTGTGTGTGTGTGTGTGTGTGTGTGTGTGTGTATGTGTGTGTGTGTCGGCAAGAATGCATTTAGTAATTGCTAGTCGGTGTAAGTCAGCTTTTGTCCAATAAGCTTTAAAGGGCAAGCATCATTATAGATCACTGCTTTTACCTTTAAACTGCAGTTGGTTATCCGTAATAAAGGCCACACGACGTGTGCTTCACGTACTGTAGCATCACAAATCTGACTCAGAGTAAAGCCGAGCAATGTGCTGTAGTTTGAAATGACCGAAATGTTCCTGTGCTACATTAGCAGCTTACCATTGACCAGTTGAACCATCTGAAATAGAGGGTTTAGGTTTGGGTGTTTAGGAGATGTTACAGAGCCACGTAAGAACATTAATACAGATTAATAATAAAGGCTGTGCAGTAATCTGTCGTTGGGAAGGTGCTGCAACAAAAAGCATTGACTGCCTATTCTGCCCTACAGGCAAACTGCAGTAACTACAACAATATTGAGACTGAGAATAAGGCCTTAGAAGCCTTGGTATTAGGTTGGATATACAGTAGTAGTGACTGCAAATTTGATGGAGCAATATCTCTAAAACGGGACAAATGTGGACCATAAGGCTTTGTCACAAGATAAAGGAGGTGTGATGAAGATCTTGTTCAGTCTACATTTTGACAAAATATGTAGTTACTGCATTTTGCCTTTGTAGGGCCAAATCACACACACTGCTCACAACAAAATTGCATTTACGCCTCACCCATGCAAGGGGTCAGCCTGGGGGGACCGGACAAACCAGTACGGACTTCTAATGACTCAACTAGTCACTATGTATTGTATTGCTCTAGTCAGGCCAAGAGCAATACAAATATCGTTTCTGAGCTCTGGAGAAATTGGGAACTCCACCCAACAAATTTGAGCAGCTCCAATGGCCCTGGGTAGAGTCGTGTTCAAGGCAGTGACGTGGTTTAAACAGAGATGCTCTATTGGGACTAAGAAAATGTTTGGTTTATACTTCAGCACAGCCTTTTCTGGCCTCGAACAGTAGCAAGCCGAGGGAGGCGGGTTAATCAGGCCGTTTGGAAAGGTTCATTGTTATGCTCTAGGTCAGACCAAGTCTCGAAGAGATTTGAAAGTCGATGATAATCCGGCTAGGACCATACCATGCCAGGTGCAATCTTCATTGCTACCATAAAAGCTTTAGCGCATGTGTGCATTTTTTTCTCAATGAGTTCAGGTGCAGCAACGCCTCTGCAATACGACAAATGGAGAAGGACCTGGCACTCCAATACAAGTCTATTCATTTCACTAGAAACGTGTCCACTCAATCCAATTACAACTCTATTCAAGTCATTATAAACAATTCACTCACATGACATCTCCATCCCACAGACTGTTATACAGACAAATGTGTATATATGGGTTTAAGCATGGAGTTTAGTCTTGCGTTACAGTAACATATGACTGTGTGCATGTGTGTTTCTGTCTGTCTGTAGTGTGTGTGTGTGAGAGAGAGAGAGAGAGAGAGAGAGAGAGAGAGAGAGAGAGAGAGAGAGAGAGAGAGAGAGAGAGAGAGAGAGAGAGAGAGAGAGAGAGAGAGAGAGAGAGAGAGAGAGAGAGAGAGGGCGTAATGGGAGGGGTATCCTTATACAATGGGGAAGTCCGCAGGGGAATGTCGGTGAGAGAAAGAGAGAGAGAGAGAGAGAGGGAGGGAGGGAGAGAGAGAGATAGAAAGGGAGAGAGAGAGAGAAAGGGAGCGAGAAGAGAGGAGAGAGAGAAAAAGAGAGAAGACAGATAGAGAGAGAACGAGAGAGAGAGAGAGCATTCTGCGGCATATGGTGGTGGTGGGGGTGGTGGATGTGTGTGCGTGTGTGTCGGGTGTGTGTGTGTGTGTGTGTGGTGGTGGTGGTGGGGGTGGGGGTTGCTGCAGTGGACACATTATCAGGCCAATGATGAAGCTCATAAAGACCAACCTAATCACAGCTTGACCCTAATCAAATATCATTCACACACACACACACACACAGACACACACACACACACACACACACACACACACACACACACACACACACACACACACACACACACACACACACACACACACACACACACACACACACACACACACACACACACACACACACACACAAATTGACCATGTGCAACCCTTTGCCTTCTGCTCAGGAGCAGTCTAATGATTTCTAGTTGTCCCCAATGCGGATGGAAGGAGAGAGGACGGAGGAGGGGAGGGGAGGTGGATGCTAGGATGGAGGGAGGCCTGTTCAAGTGGAGGGTGGAGAGGGGGTTAGAATGGAGGGATGGGAGTTTTATATTGTTTGAATGGAGGGAGGGGAGTTTTATATTGTTTGAATGGAGGGAGGGGAGTTTTATATTGTTTGAATGGATTGAGAGGAGATGCAGGGGAGAGGAGAGGAGAGGAGAGGACAGGAGAGGAGAGGAGAGAGGCAGGGGAGAAGAGAGACAGGGGAGAGGAGAGGAGAGGAGAGGAGAGGAGAGGAGAGGAGAGGAGAGGAGAGGAGAGGAGAGGAGAGGAGAGGAGAGGAGAGAGGCAGGGGAGAGGAGAGGAGAGGAGAGGAGAGGAGGAGCATATATACATGCTAGAATGTGTGGGGTGTGTGTGTGTGTGTATGGGGGTTATATAAAGAGAATAGGAGAGGAACAGGGGGTGAGAGAGGATCTGTTGGGAGGTGCATTAAGAAGAGAATAGCGAGGTGCAGGTGTAGGAGAGGAGCAGGAGGAAACGTGTTTAAATAAGGCAATGAGAAAAACTAAAGCCATGATTGCAGTGGATAGAGGGAGATGTATGTTAGGAGGAAAATAGAGTCGGTGTATGTTAAGAGTGGACAAGATGGAGGACAGGAGGCAGGAGAGGAGAGGAGAGGAGAGGAGAGGAGAGGAGAGGAGAGGGGGGGAGGGGAGGGGAGGGGAGGAGAGGAGAGGAGGAAAGGAGGGGAAAGGAGAGGAGAGGAGGAGATATGTGAGGGGGGACCAGGAGAGGAGAGGGGAGGAGAGGAGGAAAGGAGATAGGGGAAGAGAGGAGAGGAGAGGAGAGGAGGAAGGTGGAAAGGGGTGTGAAAAAACAGGGAAGAAGGAGGGCAGGGGAGGAAAAGAAAGGAGGAGATGGCCCTAGTAGCCCTACTGAATGGAGGACAGGGACAAAACAGCAATGACTGCAGTGGAGGAGAGGAGAGGAGAGGAGAGGAAGGGGAAAGGAGAGGAGAGGAGAGGAGGGGGAAAGGAGAGGAGAGGAGAGGAGAGGAGAGGAGAGGAGGGGAAAGGAGAGGAAAGGAAAGGAGAGGAGGAGATATGTGAAGGGGAACCAGGAGAGGAGAGGGGAGGGGAGGAGAGGAGAGGAGGAAAGGAGATAGGGGAGGAGAGGCTAGGAGAGGAGAGGAGAGGAGAGGAGAGGAGAGGAGAGGAGAGGAGAAGAGTGAACAGGAGAGGAGAGCAGAGGAGAGGAGAGCAGAGGAGAGGAGAGGAGAGGACAGGAGAGGAGAGGAGAGGAGGAAGGTGGAAAGGGGTGTGAAAAAACAGGGAAGAAGGAGGGCAGGGGAGGAAAAGAAAGGAGGAGATGGCCCTAGTAGCCCTACTGAATGGAGGACAGGGATAAAACAGCAATGACTGCAGTGGAGGAGAGGAGAGGAGAGGAGAGGAGAGGAGAGGAGAGGAGAGGAGAGGAGAGGAGAGGAGAGGAGAGGAGAGGAGAGGAGAGGAGAGGAGAGGACGCACAATAGGAGAACAAGAGGTGTGTGTTAGATGGAGAGATGAAATGCAGGTATGATAATACATGTTGAGAGAATAGGAGAAGGGGAGGTGTATGGTGAGGCCCTAACGTACACAGGGAAACGTGGAAATCAAAGGAATACAGTTGAGGGAGGTGTATGGGGAGAGGAGAGGAGAGGAGAGCAGAGGAGAGGGGAGAGGAGAGAAGAGGAGAGGAGAGGTGAGGAGAGGAGAGGAGAGGAGAGGAGAGGAGAGGAGAGGAGAGAGGAGAGGAGGAGAGGAGAGGAGAGGAGATGGGGAGAAGAGGAGAGGAGAGGAGAGAAGAGGAGAGGAGAGGAGAGGAGAGGAGAGGAGGAGAGGAGAGGAGAGGAGAGGAGGAGATGTATAGTAAGGACAGGATGAGAGGAGAGGAGATGTATGGTGAGGAAAGGAGGACAAGAGGAGAGGAGAGGAGAGGAGAGGAGAGGAGGGAAACAGTATAGAATGGAGGTTAGAGGAAGGGAAAGAAGGAGAAAGGAGAATGAGAAAGACAGGAGGATATGTGGTGGTGATGGAGGAGGAGAGGGAGGTGATAGATGAGAGAGAAGAGAGGAGATGAGAGATCGAGGTGTGTGTTATAGGGAGAGGACAAGATGGAAACAGGCCCTTTTGAAATAGGGAAGAGAATGATACGGCAGTGACTGCAGTGGCTGGAGAGAGCTGTGTGGTAACAGGAGAAAATAGGAGGCAAGAGAGGAAGGAAAGGGGGGCACGAGGAAAACAGCAGGAGGAAAGGAGGAGGCTGAAGGAGGAGAGAGGGATGAGAGAGGAGAGAGGATAGACAGGAGAGAAGGAGGTGAATGTTATAAGAAGAGGATGAGAGGTAAACAGGCCCTATTGAAATGCAGGCATGAGAATAGTACGGCAGTGACTGCAGTGGCTAGAGGCAGAAGTATAAGGGGAAGAGGAGAGGAGAGGGAAAAAGAGAAGAGAAGAGAAGAGAAGAGAAGAGAAGAGAAGAGAAGAGAAGAGAAGAGAAGAGAAGAGAAGAGAAGAGAAGAGAAGAGAAGAGAAAAGAAAAAGAAAATAGAGAAGAGAAGAGAAGAGAAGAGAAGAGAAGAGAAGAGAAGAGAAGAGAAGAGAAGAGAAGAGAAGAGAAGAGAGGAGAGGAAAATAGAGAAGAGGAGACGAATGGTTAAGAGCCAAGCAGGGAGGTGTAAAATGAGAAAAGGAGGAGAGTAGAGATGAGGGAAACAGGCCCTATTGAAATGTGAGGATGAGAATAATACGGCAGTGACTGCAGTGGTTGGCTCGCTCCAAATCCGCTTCGGAAAACGCATGACGCCCAATTAACCATGAGGACGCCTGCAGGCTCACACTCTGTGTGTGCGTGTGTGTGTGTGTGCATGCGTGCGTGCATGCGTGTGTGTGTGTGTGAGTGAGAGAGAGAGATTAGCTCAATGCAACGGACTGGTCTCGAGAGCGCCATGCTTTTTTTCACAGCCGCAAACCACAAGCAACCAGCCCCCCACCCCAAAAAAAGGTATAAAATCCTTATTCCGCTACACACACACACACACACACACGCACACACACGCGCGCACACACACACACACACACACACACACACACACACACACACACACACACACACACACACACACACACACACACACACACACACACACACACACACACACACACACACACACACACACACACAGCCTTTATCGTCCTAGTGCAGGCCGGCTATCTGATGGTGTGCATAAAGAGTCCTTCTGTCCATGGAGGGAGAGCTGAGCGCTGGGGTTTTTTTTTTGGAATGGCAAAGAACAAAATGACTGATTGCAGACACCTTCAGTGCCACCACACATACACACAAACACACACGGTACACACATACACACACACGCACGCACACACACACAAACACACATGCACGCATGCACACACGCACACACATACATGCACGCAGACACGTATATTCACACGCGCACACACGCACGCACACACACACACACACACACACACACACACACACACACACACACACACACACACACACACACACACACACACACACACACACACACACACACACACACACATGCACACACACACAGGCACACTGCGAGTGAGTGAATGAGAGAGACACACGCTGGTTTGAGGGTGCTGCTGCATTGGTAATGGCGTTTATTGCGTTAGTTGTGAGTGAGGGGGAGACACAGCATAAGAAGAGCACAGCACAGCACTGAGGATTAATGCTGTGCAATAGCTCTCCATGTCGGAGGATGGATGGAGGAGAGAGAGAAAAGAGGAGGAGAGGAGAGAAAGAAAAGAGCAGAAGAGGAGAGGAGAGAAAGAGAAGAGGAGGAAAGGAGAAGGAGATGAGGAGAAGAGGAATGGTGGAAAGAGGAGAGGAGAGGAGAGGAGAGGAGAGGAGAGGAGAGGAGAGGAGAGGAGAGGACGAGTGATGGAAGTAGGAGAGGAGAGGAGAGGAGAGGAGAGGAGAGGAGAGGACGAGTGATGGAAGGAGGAGGAGAGGAAAACAGATAGATGCAGGATGACATCAAGGGAGGTTGTGTGTTTGACGGGACACCTGCAACCCTTCTTGCGGGTGATCCCAGGGTGGAGGAGGAGGAGGAGGAGGAGGAGGAGGAGGTGGTGGTGGTGGTTTTAGCACAGAACAGGTGTGTGTATGTTGGAACGTACATACACAACATCGGCACACACACACCAAGGAGGCGAACCACAGAGGATCCACCAGTCCACGCATCCACAAATGCAGCCATCACGTGCCAGTGTGTGCATTTGGTCTCGGTGCGTTAGTGTGTGTGTGTGTTAGGTTGGGGGGGTGGTGGGCGATGGGGGACAGAGGAGGGAGGCGAAGGGGGGGTGGGGGTGGGGGGGTTCTCCAGTCTTGCACCATGATCACACATGATCAGCTCTGCGCAAGGTGACTCCCCCCACCACCAAGAAGAAAATCCAACACCAATACGAAGCCCCCCCACGCCCAAAAACACCAAACCCCCCAAAGACAGGCGTATGATCGGTCGGTCGGTCGGTCGGTCGGACGGTCAGACGGTCGGTCGGTCGGTCGGTCGTAGCTCAGGTGTGGTTTGCTACAGGAGCAAATGCAGGGGGAAGGTGGAGGTTCGGTTTGGGGGTGGGTCAGTCAGAGAGGAGAGGAGAGAAGAGGAGAGAAGAGGAGAGAAGAGGAGAGAAGAGGAGAGGAGAGGAGAGGAAGGAAGGAGAAGAGGAGAGGAGAGGAGAGGAGAGGAGAGGAGAGGAGAGGAGATGAAGAAAGGAGAGGAGAGGACAGAAGATCAGAGGAGGAGAGGAGAGGAGAGGAGAGGAGAGGAGAGGAGAGGAGAGGAGAGGGGGAGTGTGGGGTTAGCTAGCGCTATCTTACCTGTTCCCTCCTGGCGGCCCGCAGCGAAGGGAAGAAGCAGGAGAAGATGAACTTCCCCCAGCTGATCACCGCAGCCAGGCACCAGTTCAGCCGCGCCATAATGCCCTCTCTCTTTCTCTCTCTCCCTCCCTCTCTCTCTCTGTTCACCCCCTGTGTCTCTCGCTACCTCTCCTTTTCAAACCCTTGGTTCGTTCCCTCGGTCTGTCTTTTCGCCTTTCCGTCCGTCTTTTCCGCTCTCGAGCAGCGGGTCCCTAGATCTCCAGGTGAAAATCCAGTGTGTGTCGTCGTCGTCCTGGGCAACGGCAGCAGCAGCCCCCCCTGCTCGGTGGCTTGGTTTCCAGGTCCTCC